>NC_046172.1:94848586-95016639 GCF_011064425.1 Rattus rattus
TTTTACCTGCCCTGGGTTAAAGCTTGAAAGACTGGCTACTTATGGCATATTGAAGTTGAAATACTGAAAATTCGACTCTCTCTATATATATTGAAGTTGAAATACTGAAACTTCGACTTTCCCTCTCTTACACACATACACACACACACACACACACACATACACACACACACACACACACACACACATACACACAAATGTACTTTGGTCAACTATCTGCTTTGTATCTATACAGATTTTTTTTAACCACACAAAACATAAACTTTACCTTTCTGTTTTTTTTTGCAGTTTTTTGTTTTAGAGTTTTGTTTTTTAAATATTATTAAAGAAGCACCAAGTCACTGTGCTGAGTGTTTTGCTTTCTAACCATTCTTAATTCTTTAATTGCAGATCTTCCTCCTGGCCTGTCCTCCATGCCCGGGAGCTACCGTCATCTTCAAGTAAGAGAAAATTGTGTTTTACTTCCTGGCCCTTCCTTTTCAGGCAGTTCCTTCTATTCAATGACAAAGGATGAGGTGGTGTCAAGCCTGTGGCCTGTACTGCTCGGTCTCCTGGCCTTTCATGAGGAATAAGCATCTGTTAGGAGCCACTGAACTGTCCATGTTGTATGTGGGTTATAGCTGTTGGTGAACTCTGGGAAATCCTACTGAACCGATCTTTGTGATTACACAGCCACAGCAGGGTGACCTGGCAGCTTGTTGTCCTGCTTAAGTACCTTTGAGAGGTGCTGGAGGCCACACAGCTTTATTCCATAGCCCTCCCCATCTATCTCTTCATGGAGGATGTGCTATTGCAGGCCTTTGGTCCTGTGTCTTTATGGCCATTTTTCCTTCCAGTGAGAAATGAAATGATGGGATTCTGGGAATTGAACACAGGGCCTTATACCTACTGCACAGTGTTCTACTACTGAGCCACATCCGTAGCCCTATATGTCCCAAGTGTCTTTTTTTATTTTATTTTTCCTGGATATTTAATGTATTTACATTTCAAATGTTATTCCCTTTCCTCCTGTCCCACACCCCTTCCTCCATCCCCCTGCTTCTATGAGGGTGCTCCCACTCCCACCCACCCACTCCAACCTCAATGCCCTGGCATTCCCCTACACCAGGGAAACGAGCCTTCACAGGACCAAGGGCTTTTCCTCCCATTAATGCTGGACAATGCCATCTATGCTACATATGTGGCTGGAGCCATGGGTCCCTCCATGTGAACTCATTGGTTGGTTGTTTAGTCCCTAGGAGCTCTGGTGGGGTCTGCTTAGTTGATATTGTTGTTCTTCCTATGGGTTGCAAATCCTTCAGCTCCTTCAATCTTTTCTTTAACTCCTCCATTGGGGTATCCTTGTCCAGTCCAATGGTTAGCTGCAAGCATCCTCATCTGTTTCAGTAAGGCTCTGGCAGAGCCTCTCAGGAGACATCCATATCAGGCTCCTGTCCGCAAGCACTTCTTGGCATCAGCAATAGTGACTGGGTTTGGTGGCTGCGTATGGGATGGATCCCCAGGTGGGGTAGTCTCTGAATGGCCTTTCCTTCAGTCCCTGCTCCACTCTTTGTCCCCGTATTTCCTCCTGTGAGTATTTTGTTCTCCCTTCTAAGAAGGAATGAAGCATCCACATTCTGGTCTCCCTCCTAAGCCCACAGCCCACAGGTGGGATCCTACTTTCTCTCCATTAACTGTCCAAGGAGAGACTTGCCGAGTTTCTTTAAATTATCTGCAAGCATTAAATCCATTAAAGTATACTCAAGCAAACCATGTTTCTCTGAAAGCAGGATTACTTAAATTAAATTAGTAAGAGTCCCAGAACCCTCATTTTAGCCATGAGTTGTGATCATCTCCCTCATCAGACCTTTTATTAGAGTTGCTAATTCGAAGGTAAATGGGCTGAATTAATTTCCTCTCCTCCACCCCCGCCCCCAAGCTGGAGCTATTTGTGAATAGTGAAATGGCCAGAGGGAGGGAACAGGAAGTAATATGCCTAGCAGATGCTTGGATAGTTGAGAGTAGAGTAAATGGCTTTCTGATTTACTTAAGTCATTAGAGTGTGAGGTAGGGAAAACTACCCCCATTTGCTGCTGCAAACAGCTCCGCAGAATAGCCACTTAGTCTCTTGCCTTAGGTGAGTACCTTTCTTCCGGGTGACTTTTTATATATTATGTGGACAGCTCCCACAGAAAAGGGCAATTTAACCTCACTTCCCCTCCCTTGCCTTTTCAAAATGAGCTCAATTATTCAGTGTGATATTTTTAAAGCAACATGCATTGATTTTATTTCATTAGGATGAAGGCAACAATTCTCATCAGAAAATAAATACCACTTCCATCCTACCCTCAAGAGATAATTTTGGTTATTGCCTTTCTTTTTTTCTTTTTTTTTGGTAAGCAGAAATCGTATTCTCTACTCATATTTTTACTATTCATTTTCTCAACTTAATTTACTTATTTTATACTCATTCATAAATATGTAAATATGATTACTAGATTTTTTTTCATAGTGGTCCTTTGCCTTTTCTTTTTTTAACTCGGCTCCTAGTTTACACCAGTTCTCCATTATGAAACCAATGCGTATCTTTCTCCATGTGCATGGGCAAGCTCATGGGACTTGTAGACGTTTTTGTTAATTGTTTGCTTTAGTTCTTTAACACAACCTGCCTTGTCATTCAACAATATCTCGTGGAAATCTGTCAAAGTCTACCGGCATATCCTATTTCAGAAGGGCTGCAAAATATTTCATAAGTATACAACTTACCTTGGCATTTCCATATTAATGGGCAATTTAGTTTCTGAGATAATCATGACTGTGTACTAACCTTGCATATTGTTACTTTCAACTTATGTGTATGTATATGTCTTGCATATACAACTATTATTCTTAAATAACTTCTGAATTTCCAATTCTATCTAAAGTTGCATTACCAAAGATGGATAACCAGTTGTACTAGAACAGCATATTACATACTCCCTGCTTTTTCCTGTAAATTGAGTATCCATTACTGTCAGCTATTCAATGTTTTATGTACTAGTCTCGAGTTATTGATTCTCTGTTCTCTTTCATTGGTTTGTGTGCCACAATTATATTCACTTGATTACATGAGTTTAAAATTCATTTATTATATTCTTGTCACTTTTTCCTACTTATACAATTTAAAGCTTCCTTTTACTCAATATTCCATTCAAGTTCTACTAAGATACTAATTACAATCACATTACATTGGGTTGAACTTTTTAATTATGTAGATCTTTTTAGCTGAGAAATTGTATTTCTTTGCATGTTCACATCTGATTTTGTGTTAATTAGATCTATTCTTTTCTTCTTATCTATTCTATGCTTCTGTATATATATTTCTCAAAAATTAATAGCTTTTTCCTGTTGAGACTTGAATATCTTCCTCATCTCATTGCTAAGTGCTATTTGCTGTTAAGAAAAATGTTTATTGATTTTCTTTTTACAAATATTTAGGTTATGTTCAGCTATTACACAGATTCTCTTATTTCTAGTAAATTTCATTTTTCTGCTGTCTTTTCAATACTTAACTTTTTTGTTGCATTTTGTAGGGACTCAGCTCAAGAAGCTATCTTGAGTTGATGACCTATTCTGACTAAAATTTTTTAAATCAAAATATTTTCTTTGTTCCTTTTATATTTGTGGTTGAACCATGTTTATTTGGTTTTGATTTTTCATTTTTTTTATTTTCACATTTACTTATGAGTTTGGTCGCTATATATTTTTGGCATCTGGTGTTTTGTTTTTCCTCAAAGGGTTTTCTTTTTCTTCCTGAAGCACATTAGTCAAGTTCAGTGCTATTGAGCTAGTCCCCTAGCTCTCATTGATCTTTCCAATACAATGAATTTTCTTGATAGAATTTCTGGTTTTGAAATACCTTTATATTACTAAAGCAAGCCTACTGATTACTGTACGTTATTAGTTTGATTCAGAGCTGAAGATTTTTGGTGTGCATTTTATTTAGAATGTGTCTTAAGTATTCATAAGTGAGATTGAAGACTAATGTGGTATTTTTTTATTAGATTTGAAGATTAAATATAAGATGGGTAACATATAGTATAGAAAAGGCTTCTTCTTTTTCTTTGGTCTGTAATACTTTAGTTACCCTTAGAAATTGGGTCCTTGGAAGGGTTGATGAAACACTTGTACAGCTTGTCTGGGCTTGGTTTCCTTTTTCATTATGGTCGACCCATAATTACATTTTCAATGTCTTTTATGGGAACCAATCTATTCAAATCTTTTTGCTTTAATTGTGGTCATTTGTGTTGGTTTGGGAACTGTCTGCCTCTTCTTTATCTTCATATTTGTGGCCATCCGTTTCAGTGAGTATGTACTACTCATGATCATTTGAAGAATGGAGTCGTGCTTTCTTGTTTGAACTTAATCTTGTATGTTTTCCATTGGCTCGGCTGTATTTAAATTTGCTCAGCAAGCACATTATCAAGTTTTCATTGCTATGTAGAATAAAATCTTTAATGTATTCATCCTTCTACCTTCCTTTCAAGGGTTAAGACCATGACTATGTTAGTGCACAGTTCAAACACCTCAGTGTACCCAGATAGGCTCTGCTGTAGGCTCACTGAAGAGCACTGTCTACCTAGTTCTTATTTTTTCCACGGGTGCTTTGCTAGACCAGTCCTGCCTAAGTTTGCTATCTTCCCATCTAAACAGAGTTTGGCATGTTCCTTGCAGAGACATGCCCAGTCACTGCTTGAAAACGGTTATTATGTGTACAGCAAGCTGCATAGCTCCACGCTGGGCTGGGGCTGACAGTTGTTTTGGTGGTGGAGAAGGAGCAGGATTCTCCACAGGCCTTTCATGCTCTGTTTCACAGGGGAGAACGAAAGCTTGCCAGGGTTCCAGCTGGGCCCTGACCATTTCATTTACGTGCACCTCTGCTGACACGTGACTTGCTAAGTGCTGCTGTAGCCTGCTGCTAGAAAGGCTGCCTCGGCGCAAACATGTGTCTGAGATGGAGAGCTAGAATTGGCAGGGTCTCTACTTGGCTCACTCACAGTGACCTTGGGCATAGTGCTCTTATGAACTCTTTTCTCACCAACTTCCGGAATTTCAGCCTGGTAGCTTCCTGCTTCTGAAAGCTCCCATCTCCATGTTTCTAGGCGTGCTTCTTTATGGATGTTACTCCAGTAGACCCAGCACTGTTTGTTTCATTGTATTTGTACGTGCAAGGCTGTTCTTCATCCCTTCGAATCTGAGACACTTTCCTTTGCTGATTTACTATGGCTTTTTCCTGAAGAGCAGTACTTTCTATAGCCACCCTATAGAGTACCTTTTTTCATACAGGTTTGACTAAAAGCAATACATTCTGCCCTGTGTGTGGAGGTTCCATGCCCCCACATTCAACCAACTACAGACCGGAAGGTTTGTTTTGTTTTAAATTGTATCTGTTCTAACAGGAGACTTATTTTTGGTCATTATTCCTTAAACATTGATAGCCCACAGAAGAAATTATATAAATGTATATAGTACTATACACATGTTTACAGTGCTCACATTGTATGAGTGTTGTTACAACTAACCTAGAGAGGTCGTAAGCATCGTGTTTATTTGTAGGTTGTACACAAGTACCGCACCATTTTATATTAGGGACTCGAGAACACCCTGAGGTTGGTATGTGTAAAGGCTCCTGGAGGATAACTTGTATCTGACTGTATACCCTGGAGACTACTTCACTGCTGTTCTGCTACCAAACTTCCAAGTACGTATCTGTCTCCGTCACCATTAGGGGATTCATCCTGTCATATATGTGAACCAGTTGCCCCTTTTTTCCTTTTGTGATTTGGTCCAGCTATGTATCTCCTCTGACTGCCCTCCAACTTACAGAGATCCACCTGCCGCTGCCTCCGAACAGAGCACGGGGATTAAAGGTACAGACCATCTTTCTAAACCCACAGTCCTAATGAATAAGACTTCCCTTTGATAAGGAAAAGGAGAGGACAGAGCACCATGTTGCAGTAGCCAGGGAGCCCCTCGGCTTTGCTAAGCCTTCACTGCAGCTTTTTTCTAGACCCTTTCTTTCTTTTGTTTTCCTTCTTTATTACAGCAGATTTCAGATATACGCATGTTACATTTATTCTCTGTTCATTATCCTTTTGTATAATGGACTACCAACTCATGTTACTAGTTTTTTTTTTTTTGGTTCTTTTTTTCGGAGCTGGGGACTGAACCCAGGGCCTTGCGCTTCCTAGGCAAGCGCTCTACCACTGAGCTAAATCCCCAACTCCCATGTTACTAGTTTTATAGAAGGCTATTTCTCATTTTACTTGACTAAATTATATGTATCTGAAATCTAGAAGTCTTTTATCTTTGCAGTAAATACTTCTTTTGCCTTTTATTTACATTTTTTGTTGTTAATTTAAAAAAGGACCTATTGTGAGCATACAATTTTTTTGCAACCTACTTTTTAATAAGGGTTCAACCTCTCCTCTAGCCCATCACCCAGCAGAGGTAGTTGAAGAGAAAAGTTATAGGATATGGGGGGAGTGGACCTGTTCAGCAATAGTTTTTGGGGGTGAGCTTGATCTTCTTGGGCAGCAGTTCAGTCTCTTTTTTTTTTTTTTTTTTCCGGAGCTGGGGACTGAACCCAGGGCCTTGCGCTTGCTAGGCAAGTGCTCTACCACTGAGCTAAATCCCCAACCCCTAGCAGTTCAACCTCATAGCAAACACCAAATAGGAGTCAGCAGCTGCAGACCAGTCCTCTAGGGAGGCAGACACCAGGCATGAACCTGTAGCAACAGCCCAGTCCTTTCAGCAAGCAGACACCAGGCAACTGTAGTTCAATCTTCAAGAAACTGCCAGGCTCACCAACCAGCCTGAGGTGAGGCCTCAGAAGCAGCAAGCTGCCGCAGGAACCTCACAAGCAGTTCTTGGGTGAGTTTCTCTCAAGGGCAACATTATGACAAGTTGAGCTCATCAATGCTATGTAAGGCGAACTAATACATGCTTGTCATTAGCGTAGAATAGTGAGATGGAGCAAACCAAACCAATGCTCAGTGGTCGTCTCCCACTGTCTGTGGGGTCATGTTTTTACTCCTTCATTAAGTGTCCCATCACCTGTCTGCTGTAGCCAAACATCCTTTCACCTGTGTCTGCTTGAGGAAGACAGTCTTTCACATGTCTGCTTTAGAAAGACGTCCTTTCACCTGTGTACCCCAGCAAACCAGAACTAACTGTCCAAAGAACTGGAAGTTTCCACTTCAACTTATTTAATGTGTGTGTGTGTGTGTGTGTGTGTGTGTGTGTGTGTGTGTGTGTGTGTGTGTGTGTGTGTGTGTGTGTGCATATGTATAGGTCATGGGTGTCACATCTCCTGGAGGTGTGTTACAGGCAGCTGTATGCTTCCTGACATCTATGCTGAGACCTGACCTACAGTCCACTACAAGGGCTGCAAGCTCTCTTAATCACTGAGCAGTTGTTCCAGTTTAGTTTTGAAGTTTAAGACAGGTCTTGATATGTATCTCAGATTAGTCTGAAATCACTATATGTATCCTAGGCTGGACTTGAACTGAGATCATTCTGCTTCGGGCCCCTCAGTGCTGGGATTACAGGTGTTTACCATCATGCCTTGCTTACATGTTTATAGTTTACTTGGGCGTGGGGGGAGACCACACTATGTAGCTCTTGATTCTTGATTCTTTGAACTTCTTAATGAAGTGGTTGCTATACTACAGTTTTGCTTTTCTTTTGGTCTCATTGATTACTCCTTCCTTCAGACCATGAATATTTCGTATGTATGTATGTATGTATGTATGTATGTATGTATGTATGTATGTATTATATGTAAGTATTTGACACAGGATCTCACCCCATAGCTCAGACTGGCTTGAAATTGACTGTGTATACCAGTACAGCATGGAATTCTTGATTCTCCTGTTTCATCCTCCCAAATACTTTGCCACAACCAGCTTTCTCCCTGTACTTTTATGCCCGAAAAGAGATTTTCCTCATTGTGAGATTACCTGTACAATCCAGTGTTCTACTTTTTAAAAGTATTAAATGTGGCCACTTAAAATTCATTCTAGGAAGAGGGTGAAGTAGGGCTATAGCCTA
The DNA here is from genome assembly GCF_011064425.1 of Rattus rattus. NCBI lineage: Eukaryota > Metazoa > Chordata > Mammalia > Rodentia > Muridae > Rattus > Rattus rattus. Next base: position 94,856,657 of record NC_046172.1, read on the forward strand.
CATTTTGCTCGACTTTATTCACTGTCTTTATTGTTCATTTGTTACAACAGAGAATCCCGTGTTAGCAGATGCTGGTTTTTTCTCGGTCTTCCTGACTGTATCTTTCCAGTGCTAGGATTAGAGGGATATGCCACTACACTCAGCAAAGCTTTCTCTTAAGGTCCTTTCCCACAAACAACTCTCTAATAAGTATGTTCTCCTGTGTGTTAGGAATTAGCTCAGCGGCTTGTTTTTCTGGTCTTTTCATCTCTTGGGTTTTAAACCAGCTTCATAATCTTTTATCTTTTTTTTTTTTTTTTTTTTTTTTTTTTGTTCTTTTTTTGAGCTGGGGACCCAACCCAGGGCCTTATGCTTCCTAGGCAAGCGCTCTAACCACTGAGCTAAATCCCCAACCCGCTTCATAATCTTTTAAACCCCTTTCTTATTATTAGTTTGTTTTCCGTGCATAGAAATTTTGCCTTTGTGTATGTCTGTGCACGACATGCATACTCGGTGTCCATGGAAGCCAGAAGAAGGTGTCAGATTCCCTTCAACTGTAGTTACAGACAATTGTGAAGCACCATCTGGGTGCTGGGGTTGATCCCAGTGTCTCTGCAAGAGGCAGTACTTTTTCACTGCTGAGCTAGCTGTCTAGGCCCAAGAAGCTTCCTGATGGAAAGAGTAGCACGGAATAGTACAGCCTTCATTGGCTGGGCAAGGGGCAGGCTAAGGCCCCAGCTTTAGGGTGTTTAGTTTGTAACAGCAGGTAGGTAGAGCAGATTTCTCTTTGCCTTCTCAGTCTGCTCTGCTGCCTACAGTTGTTTATCTTCACCACTCTCAGTTGCTCTTCTCAGGTTCTCCTCCAAATCTGCCAGGATTTTCGCTGCATTTACTTGAGCTCTACAATTGCGCCGATATCGTGCAATGTTGAATCTCTTTGGCTAGGATAAAACATGAGTCATTTCTTAATTTTTCGAAAAGTTCTTTTATATTCTGCAGTGTCTGTATGTGTGTGTGTGTGTGTGTGTGTGTGTGTGTGTGTGTGTGTGTGTGTGTGTGTTTTCTACCTATTTCTCAACAAGGTCATTTTTTAAAAACTTTTAACAGTTTTTAGTTTATGATCTTTTATTATATCTTCTGTTACTACTCATCCACAGGAAATATTTCTCGTTTTCTATGTTTGTTTTCCATTGGGCTATTACACTTAATTCTCATTTATATAATAATTCTTCAGATCTTAGCCCTTGGATCATTTTGGAAATAATCAATTTCTAAATGGTAAACATATCTCCTTTTAGAGAGCGAAAATGTTTTTTCTTTTGGTTCAAGCTCAGTTGTATTTGCTATGGTTTCTGGCATCATCATTTTAAATAATACTAATTCTGGCAAGGCTCCTTATCTTGCTTCTGATTTTAATGCAACTATTTCTGGTGTTTCATTTATTCAGAACATTTTTATATTTGACATTAATCGACTCTTAGTGTTGGCTATTATTGGCTTAAGTTAGATGTTATAGTATGATGAAGAAATTATTTTGTTCTTAAGTTCACTTAAACACCAACGATTCTATCTATGTATCTATCTATGTATCTATGTATCTATGTATCTATGTATCTATCTATCTATCTATCTATCTATCTATCTATCTATCTATCTATGCATCATCTATTATACTGCTAGAACCCAGGGCTTTGGACAAGCAAAGCAAGTCTGCTCCTGCTGAATTGCACTGCATCCACAGCACATAGGTAGCTGTTGAGTTTAGCCAATGCTTTCTGGGTAGAAGATGCGCTTTTTCCCTGCGACCTCCTCATTTGGTATATTATGGTGATAGAAACTCCTAATGACAACCTTTGCAGGCCTGCTGATGTAATCTCTTCTTTTCATCTGCGTGCTTGTAAGAAACCCAGATCTGGCTTCCTTCCTATGAATTTCATTGATTTGACTCTGTCGCCCCTGCTATGAAACTTAACTCTTTGTCATTCTTCCCTACGTTTTGCAGAGTTCTCTTTTTGCAGCAGCTTGTCGTTTTGCCTTCTCAGTGTGCCTTATTCTGGTGCCGGTTTAAAATACCTGCTTCCTAGAGTCCAGGTTTTCTTGCCTACTATCCATGATGCATACAGTTTTTAAAAATCCTTTCTGGTTCGTACACTAAATTCGGATGTTTATGCTTCTCCAAGTCTTCAGAATGATATGCATTTCCCCATGGGCTGCCAGACATTTTTATAGGAACTGCGCTGGCTTTTTTGTGTGTCCATGCATATTCAAAGGAGGATCTGTTATTTGTCAAAGACAGATTGTGTATACTGCCTTTAAATATTTTTATATTCTCTATGGGATTGGTTAGGACCACTTCTCAGCTCCGTTCTTTGCTGGCAGGTTGACGCACACGGCTTTTGGCAGGTTATCCCAGTCTAGTAACTATTCAGACTATCTACCCCAATCTCTTCAGATGCTCTGAGCAAATAAAGAGTGCAAAGAATCATAGTCGCCCACAGGTGCAACTCCCCGAAGTTTGCTTGTGACGCCTTCTCAGTATTCAGTTTGCTTGCACTAATCACATCGGATTCTATGGGTTTGATCTGGAGGAATTGATTGGAGCCTCTGAACAGATGGAGCTTCCAGGCATCACTGATTATTACCTGCAAGCAGTAGACATGCCGTGGAAGAGCAGCTCTCCGATTTGCTGATCACTATGTGAACTTTCGGGGTGCCAGCCATGAGGCTCATCATAGAAGAAGGATTTAGTAGGATCTTCCTTTCTTCTTCAAGTCCGGCTGCTACATGACTTGGCCACAGATTTTTTTCCCCTCACTTTAGTACCATCCATATTGCTGATGCAGATTTCTTGTAGATTCTGGTGTCGGTCTGTTTGGCCATCAATTTTTACTGTCTTGGGGAATTAGATCTTTCTTTGGTACTGTATAGATATTTGAGTGAAATGTTGGGAGGCTGTGCTAGTGGTTTATTAGCATATATATTATTTTAAGAAAGTAGAAACATAGGGTATATTTTGGTTTGGGGTGACTTAAAAAATAGAATAAAGGGCTAAATATTACCATTTGAGGCCTTAGAGCCTCATGACATAGAACAATAAAATTTCTGACCTTGAACAACTTTCTTTTGATGGTGAGAAAGGGGCCTAGAAAATGCAAAGAAATAAATATGGCTATGTTCCAGTAAGGTATATAAACAGGAGGACCAGATGCAGGGTTTGAAGACGTTGCTGGTGGTAACAGTGGTACACTGTCTTTACTCTTAATGCTGACTTATAGAAGTAAAATGGCTAATATAGGGAATTTGAGGTAGATATTTTATCATACTACCCAAAACAAGTGTAGGACCATCAATTTGCTGACCCTAATGTTAGAAGAATTAGGTCTAGCATACAGAAAGTCCACACTTGAGGGGCAGAATGAGGTTTGGCTTGGAAAACAGAAGAGTAGCCCTGTTCTTTGGTGGTAGTATGTGATTTCTTGTCTACTTAAAATGAATACTTCGATGGGGATATGGGGTTCTTGAAAGCTAAAGTTGCTCCTGGTGAACCAGCCTATGGTCGTTAAAGTTGGAGTTAGTCTTCTTGTCTTCTGACATAAGTCTCGGGACAGGGATTTGTCTTTGGGAAACTTCGGGTACCATCGCAGACTTCCTATCAGAGGCACCTTACAAAACAAACAGCCCTTCGACATGTCTCAGTGGGTAAAGGCACTTGCTGAACAGACTTCCCAAGCTGAGTTCAATATCCGGAACTCAGACCAAGGTGGAAAGCAAGAACCCATTCTATAAAGTTCTTCGCTGACCTCCAAAAGTGCACCATGGCAAGCATGCATCCCATCCCACCCGCCCAACAGTAAAAATATTTTTTAAGAAGCCTCAGACCATCCTTGATGATAATAGAATTGGTAATAATACTATCCATGTACGATTTCATCCCTTCCCGAGGCTGGAAAACCCTGCTTCTTAAGTTATCGAGAATAATTGTCACAAGAACACTAGATGAAAGTGCAGACACTAGCCGGGGCCTCTTAGTTTTTGCAAGCTCAAGGTGAGGATTGTCCCTTGCAGCTGGTGACCTGGGCCTTTACATCTGGAAATGACAGTGCCCTTCAGAGCCGACCGCTCTTTTGTTGGAGATGTACAGAGGATATTCTTTACCTCAGCTCGAAGACTTTACTGCTCCTGTTTGACGAACAACTGTGAACGGCCTCCATTTCTGTTGCATTCGCCAAGCTGTTCAGGAGTTAGAAGTTGGGCAACAGGACTCTGGTGTGTTTAATGTTGCAACACAACAGATCCAGGTGTATTTTCCACTACCCTTGTGATGCTGGAGGAAGGTTAAGATCTCAGGGCTAGGGGCCAAAGAAGTCATCAGTCCTGCACAAGGAAATCCTGTGAATGCAAGCAGCTTGGTACTACATAGCTTCAAAGCTCTCTGTCTCTGCTGGGTGTGTCAGCCACGCTAAAGGTGTTGCCATCATCACATGGTAGAAAGTTTTTTACAATCCTTCCTGGTCTCTGAGTGCTATTGCTGCAGATGAATGTAATTTTCAGCTTGTCTTTTGCTGCCCTGGTTGCACTTTTCATTCATTCATCCTTCACTTGGTTTTGCCTTCATCGTATGGTTTGGCCTAGAATGCATGGGCTCAAGTGACACTTCCGCCAACCCCCTTCCAGCCTCCCCAGGTGCTGCGACATATGGGACTGTGCTACCTTGGTTATCTGGTTGCTGGCTTTATTGGGTATTTTTATCTACATTTCAAATGTTATCCCCTTTCCCAGTTACCCCTCCAGAAACCCACTATCTCTCTTTGCTTCTATGAGGGTGCTTCCCCACTCCCTCCCACCTCTCTGCCCTGGTGTTCCCTTACACTGGGGCACCGAACCTTGACAGGACTAAAGACCTCTCCTCACATTGATGCATCCATCCTCTGCTACATATGCGGCTGGAGTCATAGGTCCATCACTACTGTGTACTCTTGGGATGGTGGTTTAGTCCCCAGGAGCTCTGAGGGGTCTGGGTGGTTGATATTGTTCTTCTTATGGGGTTCCAAACCCCTTCAGCTCCTTCAGACCTCATGATGGGCTTGGAGCTTCTTAGGGAATCTGGCCATGTAGAACATGCTCTTTCTCTTTTGGGATATCTTGATGGAATGGATGGAAAAGGGAATGGCAGCTAAGATTTTCCCAGCTTCAGTTTATGATCTGACAGTTACCTTGCATCGTGAGCACTCACTACTTAATGTGAGGGGTTATCTAAATGCGCACCAAGAGCAGGGATGCTCGAGCCCTAAGCGGGTGAGCTGTGAAATTTGAATGACTACAAACTCCTCCACCCATCCCGTGTAAGAGAAGTGGGTAGCAGGAAGCTTACCAACAACCTCTGCTTCGGGAAACCTGGGTATGGTATACCCCCTGCCTGGCTCTGAAACTCTGAAAGCTGCTCATTTTCCTGAGCACATAGAAAGCAGAAGAGCTGTGATGCAAGTGTGATTATCTGGTCATGAGTATCTGCTGACTCAGTCCGGGAGGCTTTTGAATGAGAGGAGATGAAATTTCAGCTTTGCTGCAGGGAGCAGAGGTGCACGGCTGGATGGAGAGAGAACTGTAGGCCAGGTATGAGCCAAGGTAGGTGAGGCAAATGTGGGGGCGGGTGAGGGAAAGAATTAGGACAGCCTGACATGTGATCACGGCATTGCAAGACTGATACCCCATTGACCTTTGGGCCACATGGCATTAGGATAATTCTGTAGCCTGGCGGCGCCCTCTTTTCTTGATCCCACCTACACTTTATTGTACTCTCTGAATGAAATAGTTTTGAAGTATTGAATTTTGAATTGTATGTCTTCCTCCAGTAAGCCTCACATATCCATAACTTCCCTGAGGCTGTGAAATGGATTTGGGGTGAACCCGCTGGTTTTCTTAGCTATTGCTTTTGCTTTTTGCTTCTTTGTTCCTTCCTTCCTTTCTTGCCCTCCCCACCTCTCTCTTCCTTTCTGTCTCTGTTCCTCTTTCTGCTTCTTTGTCTCCCTCTCCTCCCCCTCTCTCCCCTCCGGCTTGATAGTATTAAAAGACTAAACTTAGGGCTTCGTGCTTTGGAGGCGGGCATCTTGCCACTGAGCTGTAGCCACAGCCCTAAGCTGATGTACCTTAATGTATTAGCTCTGTTTTTCTGTGCTCATCAGATGATCTTCTGTGGAATGTGAGAGATTTGGGACTATAACTCAGCTTGGAGTCCTAGATGGTGTTTTAAAGGAGCAGCTTTTAAACACTTGCCGTGGAGGTGGCTGATTTGGAGCTTAGCTTTGGACTCATTACTGAGAAAGGTTTTTAGAAGATGACCTTTGCCCTGTGTAGCATTATTAAGACTTGGTCTTGGCAAGGGAGAAGAAGCTGTACACCCGGGTGAACACCATGCATTTAAAGGGGAAGGAGACTAGATACCTAGAAGTCTCCTAAGAAAATTTCGGGGAAACCATTTCCTCTTTGGCGTGATAGTCTGGTACCTGCTTTCCTAGTACCTAATTGTCTGGAACCTGCTTATATTCATAATACATTCTTTCCTTAATGCTTTGAGGACTGAGGGACCTTTCCAGGTAATTATAGGACTCTCTTCCCTCTCGTGTCCACAATATGCATATTCAGTTTTGTCTTCTACCAGTCTCCTAGGAAGCCATTTGTGAGTAGGGATTGCTCTTTTTTCTTCCTTTTCTTCCTTCTATGTAGCTGTGCTTGAAAACATATTGTTTGGGGATGCATCATCTTCAGGAAAAGAAAATGCTACCACTCCGGACAACTTATTCCATCTTGAGAAAGCCAAGTGTGGACTCTTCTGTTATGTAATTTTTTTTTTAAAAAAAGAACGATACAGGTTAATAAGATTTGGGTAAAGTATGTTGAAGGAATGAAAAAGTGGAGATGTTCTATTTTTAGAGAAGTCATGTGTGGTTATTGTATAGAAAGAAATGAAACATTTCATAAATAAATAAAACTGTAAGAGTAACAGGTAATTCTGTTCGTAGGATGATATAATTTCCTTCTGGTTTTTGTCATGCAACCACTCAAAAATCATGATTATTCTCTTTATGCTTTGTAATGTTTTAAAAGCTGATAGGCTACATATGGTGGTCCATGCCTATAACACGAACCAAGGAGGTGAAATAAGGGGGATCAGGTTATATAACAAGCTCAAGGCCAGTCCTGGGCTATTAGACCCTGTTTCAAACAAACAAACAAACAAACAAGCAAACAAAAAAGGAAAACAAAATGAATGCTAGTAACCACAATTAGTTCTATATTTTAGTTAATATACTATAGCTGTTTCCCTCTCTTATTAAAGCTTCTCAAACAATTATTTCTAATGACCATATAAATATCTATTACTTGGGTGAATAATGTATCATAATATAGTACAGCTAATATAATATAGCGAGTGTATAAATAGCATCCTGTTAACTTAGCATTTCTTTTCTTGGCTAGATAGATATTGAAGGAGTCTTGAGTAACACAGGGAAATTTCATGACCTGGGCTATATGTGTGCTTCTGGTCCTTGCTTTTCCATCCTGAGTGAAGATGAAGGGTTCAGCTTCTGTGCCTTCACTTGTAAGGAATGTATACATGTGACTCACACCTTGAACGCTGGAAAGAATTGGAGTTGCTGACCTCTGGAAGTCTTTTAGCATGGAGCTAACATAGACTAAGTACTCACTAAGTGCTACTAAGATTACATAGCATTATCCTCGTCTTTATCCTCCACCACCTCACTTTTAGACTTTGAGATTGAAAATTGCCTTCATTTAGATAAGTAATTTGAGAATGGAAATTACTTTCAGCTAAGTAGCCCCTTTTATCAGTTGAGCATTTTCCAGATGGAAGCTTATGTTAATTTCATAAGAGGTGGAAATGTTCTGGAACCTTTGCCCTTAGATATCCCTATTTGGTGCAGAACAAGGTAGTGGGGAACCCACTGGCTGAAAGCAGGGGAATGGTCTTTGAACCCACAGGCAAATCCACCTAAACTTTTCTCCTGTACCTATCACCTTTAAAATAAATCATGTTTTTAATGTTCCCATTTTCATTTTGAAAAAAAATTGAAACTTTCCAAGAAATGTATCAAAATGGAATGAACACATGCAAGTCCTGAGTGAGATTTAGCATTTGTTATGCTTTCTGATATGAATCCTAAAATACACATCAATGTAGCCTTCCTTTCTATATGACAGGCATGTACTGTGGGACTTTAAACCACTGACCAAAATGGAATGCTCTCGGATGCTGAGCTTAGGGAAATAGAAGGCCAGTGTAGAAAGAAGGTCCCTGGACTCTCTTACAATAGAATAGGTCTATTTTACCAGTAATATAAATCATAGAAAGTAAATCGCAACATATCTGGTTAATGAGAGGAGAATAAATTTGTATTTTTGAATATGATAATGGAGAAATAACCTGTGGACTAAAAGAATATAGAACCAATTTAAGTGCCCTTAAATTAAAAAATAAATAGATCATATACACATGGGAAACCACTCATCAACAAAGAGGAGTCGCTTACTGATACAGTTAACACCACGGATAAATCTCAAAGATATTTTGTCCCTCTCGAAAGGCTGCATACAGCAGTATAAGAACAGATGAGGCAGATCTGCATGTATTGACAGAGGTAATTAGAATAAGCCATGTTGAGTAAAAGCATAACTTGCGAGAACTATTATCATATAATATCTGTGACTCTCCATATATAACAGAAGCATAAAAATATATTTCTGTATATAATTTCTGAGTACATACAAATGTAAAGAGTTATGAAATATACTAAAAAGGGTTTTGAGATTGCAGTGCTTGTTGGTAGGAGTGTGGTAGACAATACTATTCAGAAAGGGTCTAACAGATAGCAATTGCTCTTTTGTATTTTCATTTACAAGGTGGCTAGTCAGGTGTAGCGAGAGGAGATAGAAGAGAAGCTGAAGAGAACAAAGTCTATTTTATTTGGCTCTAGTTCTCCAAGTAGAGCCACAAGGAAGAGACCTCAAGATGAAGCAACCAAGAAGGCAGAGCAAAGGGACTGTTTAGGCCACTGTCATTGAGTTGGCTTTGGAAAGGCAAGATGAGGCAGGGCTGGGTAAAGGGTTCAGGTTTGACTAGTTTGAATGCTTTAGGGGTAGATTTTAGTTGTCTGGCACCTGATCCTGGGATTGCTAAGGTGGAGGAGTGTACACAGAGGAAGCATAGCTTTGGACTGGTTAGGTTACATATTAAAGACCTGCCCACAACAGAGCCCTTCTGTTTCTAAGACCAACCCTCTAAAGCGGCACATATTCCCTAATGAGAAAGGTAATGGATAGTCTTTCTGTCTCTGTCTCTCTGTCTCTGTGTGTGTGTGTGTGTGCATACGCGCGTGCGTGCGTAAATCAGGGCTGCACACACACAAATAATTAAAATATTGAAAAAATAAGACAGTTCTTCCTGATTGTAATACAAATAGCAACTAATGATTTAGGATGAGTACAGTGTCAAAAATGTAGGTTTGAATCTTGATTCACACATGTGATCTTGGGCAAGTTGTCAATTATTTGAAGTTTTGATTTTCTCAGTTATGAAATGATGATAATGATTATTATAATAAAAACTCGGTGAACTGGGCATGGTGGTTATACACCTTTAATTCCAACAGTTAGGCTTTGTCTCGAGAAAAACAAATAAATAAAAAACAAATACCTAGGATGATTGAATTAGAAGATATATTTAAATAATTAGCCCAGCGATTTTCCCATGTTCAATATTTTTGTATTATTTATACAAGTCATTTTTATGTATTTAATGTAAGAATCTGCTCTTTGCCCTCCGCCCACACAATTTTTATAGCTGAATTTTGAGAACTCCAAACAAGGCTTGCCTTTATATGGAATGTTTTGGATTTTGATTTCAATTTTTTCTTCTTTGTACTGTCTTCCCATGGGTCATTGGAATCTACTCTCCATCCCTATATCTTTTGATACCTAAGTGTCTCACTGGTCTTATAGAAAGATCAACTTGCCTTTGAGGTCAGCAGAAGAGCCTAGCTCTAGATTTTAGTGGTACATGGATCATCGATGTGGTTTTTCCTCTTCCAGCATGAATCTATGCTGTGGCTGTCATAGAAATGGCAATGTTAGGCCAGAGTCAACTCAAGACCTAGACAAAATCAGTTTTCCAGAGCACAGGGTGTCTGGATAGCCCTTTGAAAACTCAGCTGATCAGCCTGAGGTAAAAGGACCGAGACTGCTTCAGGCTGTCTACTCCTACTAACCTGTGTGTCTAGACAGTCTTTCCAAAGTCAGATTGACCCTAGGGCAGATGATACAGGAGGTAGAGAGATGCCTGAAGCAAAAGGAAAGGCAGAGGTGCATCTTAGACTTCTCTGGGAAAGAGGGAAGCACTGAGAAGAGGCAGCAAGAATGATGGGAGTTTGAAGTCTGATATCAGAACTGGGTATGAGTCTTGTCACTTACCAGGTCACCTAACTTTCCTAAATGAACCTGATTTCCACATCAAAATGGTGGAAAAGTCACAGTGCCTATTTAGAAATTTGTTATCAGAATTAAGCAGTTAATTCCATACTTTCCTGAAATGGATTAGGTGCACATTGTCACCATCATTGAGGCCTTGGGGACACAGAATAGCAGGAAGAAATAGATTGGCAGGGATGAAAAGGAGGCTCAGGGCTTCTGTGCTGTCTTGTGGCCAGCACTTGAACTTAGTCGTCGGGCGACTTTTGTGAGCTATGAGAGGAGCCAAATGTCTAGGTGCAGGTATTTAAACATTCGGCGCTGTAACACAATGTTGGCATCTACAGAGTTCTTTGAATTCCACACAGCTGCGTTAAAGAAACAACAGCAAGGATGCCATCATTGTTTTCAGCCTATGGGTTTTTATTGTGCCACATCCCTAGTTGCACAGAGCACATTTAGCCCACAGGCCAAAGGACACACCTAGTTGAAGTCTTCAAGATATTCTGCTGTCCTGGAATGTGCGAGGGGTGTGGGGGAGAAAGACATTGAGACTCAAGTTGCCTAACATCTTACTCAGCTGTGTCTTATTTGACTAGTGCCTTTACTGTTGTGTGTCTGAGAGGAACAGTTCAGGGATGGTTGTTCATGACCCAGCAAATTAGCTTTTGTTCTGCAGGAACAAACTCATTCTTAGTCAGTCTCTCTCTCTCTCTCTCTCTCTCTCTCTCTCTCTCTCTCAAATGAGAACCATGTGCTCGGAATGGTGAAGAAAGCCGCTTAAATCCCTCCTCAGAGTCCTCACAAGAAGGGTTTGTTCCTGGGTTAATTGTTCTTGACTTGGGAAGGATGTGCAGTGTGCATTTTAATAAGCCCGGTGTTGGGACTGGGAAACACTATCATTACTTGATGCTCCGCTTGTCTTCCCCCCCCTTTCTGTGCCTCCTCTGTAATGTTAGCGGTGGAACTCAGGGCATCGTTTAGGTTAATCAAGTGTTCTACCACCAAGCTAGTGTCCTAGCATTGCTTGGCTTTTAAGCTACCAGAAAGCATACATAAACTAAATCAGAGAAAGCCTGAGCGTTTCCTTGTTTGCCCACCCTACCTTGAGTAGCAACTAATAAAGTCATTGCTGAGAGATCAGGGAAACAGGCTGTATCATACTGCCGATCCTGTTATCTTCTTTGCTGTGCTAAAACACGCTGACAAAAGGAACTTAAGGGAGAAAGGGTTTATTTGACCCACAGTTCCATGGTATAGTCCCTCAGTGTAGGGAAGTCAAGACAGCCTATCCCTGAGAGACCTGGTCAGATTCCATCCACAGGAAAAGCAAAGAGCAAGAAGTTAATATATTTGCATCTCTGTTTTATGCAGGCTAGGATCCTGGGCCTAGGGGTTGGTTTATTAGAATGATTGCTTGTTTACAGAGGCACAGTCAGTCTTGTCACCAAAGACCTGGACAGAAAAGGATAGTACAAGCTTGCGAGCTGTCTGGAAGGCTCTGTACGCTCAACTGGGCATCTAGGAGGCAAGCAAGACTGTGCTCGCAGTCACATTGGGTCTTTCCACCTCAGCTAACCCAATTTTGGCAGTCCCCAGGCATTCTCAAGTTAACCTTACTCTAGATAGTTCCTCACAGGTATCCCTGGAAGCTAATAGACAGGCTTCTGGAGTAATACCGAGTCCTTAGGTGTTGCACTTCCTGGTTTCAAATGCTGCAGCACTTAGAGTCATTGGTTGGGGCTGACTTAAATGTTTAGGAAGCACAGAGCTTGGTATACAATGAACTGTTGTAACCGAAGTGTGTTCAGAAAGTGTTTGGGGATTCGGAGGCAGTATGTGTTCCAGATAATAAACATAAACATATACTTATTTTCATTGACTTCGCATGTTGGGTGAGCTCTTGGTTTGTTTTCCCCAGAGGGTCACTTCTCCCACATGGCCTAGCTCAACCTCAAACGTTTTCTTCTCCGTCGTGACCTGTTGATGTTCTTTCTTGTCCAGGTTACAGATGCACATGTTGAATGGAGCTCTTCTGGCGTTGCTCTTTCCTGTGGTAAATACCCGGCTGGTAAGTAGTCTCTTCCAGCAATGCAACATCTAAATCATCTAACTCCTGTCCTAGCCAACGTTTCTCCTGATTCGTTGCCCTTAAAGGCATATGATTTGAATATGTGTATGTTAAGGCTGATGTTTGACACAGTCATGACTGGAGTTAATAGAGGCTTGTGAGAAGTTTGCTACACTTCAGCTACAGCAAGGGTTTAGAAAAACAGAACTTGAAAAAACAAAACTTTATATAGAACTTGGACCGATTTGATGGAATGAAATGGATCTAGGACCACACACCCATAGGCTGAGACTTCTAGATGATTTAAGGGACATGATGATGTAGAATAACATCCTAGGGGACTTCAGAACTTGTCTGTTTTACCAAGGAACCTCTTGAGCAAGCATATGTTTTTCTACATCCACCCAGATCCACAGGGCAGAGCAGGCCACTTCCTCCACCTTTGGGAGAAGCAGGAACTACAAGGCTGGAGGCATAGCAGATTGTCTAGACTCTTACATGTGGGGCTCCTGGGAAATTAATCAGCCATTTATTGAAAGTCTAGGAAAAAATTATCTATAAAGATGGGTAGTCTGGTTTTATGCTTTTGTGACTTAAATTTGTCTTCTAGATAAACATCATAGATTAACTCTTAAAACTTCTCTTTTGGATATAATTTTGTAGTTTACAGGGTCTCTCTCTCTCTCTCTCTCTCTCTGTGTGTGTGTGTGTGTGTGTGTGTGTGTGTGTGTGTGTGTAAGAGAGGGAGGTAGAACAATTATTACAGCCCCTCTTGTTTCACAGAGGAAGTAACTGACATTCAGGATGTCACCTGAATTGTAAGTGGCAGTTTAGATTGGAGTCTGACCCTCTCAATTCTAAAATGAGGCCACACTGCCCTTTCTGAAGAATGTAATCATCTTCCCTCCACAGATATTCCTCAATAGTGTAAGTTGTGCTATCCTAGATTTACATAATATAGCAGTAGAAATTAAAAGTGAAAAGTTCACCTAAAGCAATAATTTTGGAACCTTTTCACTGTGCTCTGGACCCATCGGATTATTAGACAGCTGGGCTGTGGTTTTAGCTCAGTACTAGAATATGCCTAGCATATTCAAGATCCTGGTTCCCATCCCTGGTGCTGTGAAACAAAGAAACAGGCAAATTAAGAAGACGCTGGTCCCACCCCCTAGAACAATTGATTGACAGGACAGTAGCAAACCAACAAAGTGATGCTCCTCAGGCTGTTCCTAGAGAATCCATACGTTAGGCACTCATAATTCAGTTAGTTACTCTAAGTGTGTAACTTAAGGTGTGGCCGAAAATTAAGCATCAACTGGGTGTTGCTTGTTAAAACGATGGTCAGGCCTCACCACAGACTTAATGTATCTGTATCTACTTAGATGCTAGTTTAGATGACCTAGACCCTTTCTTCCAAGGAGCCCGAAAGCACCTTCTCTGTGAACCGTCTGGGCTTGTGTGAAAGAGAGGCGGCAGGCAGTGTTGTTTTTGATTGAACAGTGAGCCTTCATTCTGATCGGTGTTCCCTGCGAGATGGCATGGCTCTGCACAGTTTACATCATAGGCACTATTGTTCTCACTTCTATGGCCCTCACAATAGACTTTATGTAACTTCACCTGCTAAATTCTAGAATCAGACCTCATGCCCAGGGCTTTCAAGTGTAGGTCAGTGGGAGAACACAGCACTAAACAACCACAAGATGCCCCTCCCTTGGTCTTCCGAACAGAGGGCATCATGTATCATAGAGTGGCATGGATCACCCAAATGAACAGACTAAATCTATACTTTAAAAAAATAAAAGTTGACTTTGTACCCCCTTGCTCCTTACTAGCCGTGGCTCAGGACTGTGGAACTGGAGTTGTTCTCTGCCTGTTGTAAGAACAGCTAAGGCTTGGGAAAGGATCGCTGCTCTCTTGTTCCATCTCTCTCCTCACCATATTCCAGCTCCCAGGAGAAGCTGGGTGACAGAGAGCTACTGTCTTAATTTTCTTCAGGTCTCTTAGCTACCAGGACCTGTGCAGCAGGATCCCTCAGAAAATCATCCCTTAAACTAATGGGGCCAGTGATTCTGAGTTTGAAGGTGGTCAGCCCAGAGCTCTGGCTAACCAAACCAGCTCCTGCCACTTGCAGTTCTGTCCCCAGGGAAACCCCAGGAACTGTTTTCCTTGTAGCATCTTGAGCTCTTGGCAGAAGTGAAGACTCCATACCATTGCACAGGAAGGGGAGTGAAAGCCCCAAGAGGCTTGGCCACACACCTGAGGACGTTTAGGAAGTTGCTGGAGAGGTTCTCATTGAGACACTATTGTTAATAGCAATTGAGTGGGTCTCACCAGGTCTCCTGATGTTTCCCTAAGCCTGTTATCAGTAACCACAGAGACAGCAACCTCAGTTGCCACCGTGTTGAGTGCCCATTTTTGTGCCAGGAGCTGTTGTAACTCTTTTGCCTGAGTGGATTTAGTTAATCTTTACAACTTTTGAGGCTAAGTTCAATTATCACCACCAAGGTCAAGATGCCAACAGGGTTGGCTTCTTTAGGCCGCTTTCTTTGGCTTGAAGATGGTAGCCATCCTACGCTTGTTGTTCTGATTTCTTAGTGTGGTCACCTATTTATGACGACATCCATCACACTGAGTCCTAGCGCATTCTAGTAGCCTACCTTAATCTCTTCTTTAAATCCCTGTCTCCAAATACTCACATTCTAAGATACAAGGGATTAGATCTCTGGCATATAAAAGGAGGTTGCAGAAGACCTGGAGGGGTCCATGATGCCTGTACTATCTTGTACAGATAATATTGTTTCTTCCCTGACACCCTTTGATTTTTTTTTAATATCCCTGGTTTTGTTCCTCTACCCTTTCCCACTTTTCTTCTCTTCTTCCTCCGTTTCTCTCTTTGTTTATCTCCCCTCATCTCTTTCTTTCCTCCCCCTTGGCATGCCGTGGATCTGCTACGACAATACACGGTGCTTTCTAAAGAAATACTTATCAAGAGTATGCATCACTTTACCTGTTGCTGAAACTTCTTTCGTAGGCTCTTATAGGAAGTGATTCCAGCCACCCAAGACCATTTTCACACACACGCCCGTCTAAAATAAAGCCGAGCGCAGCTCGCATCTCCATCTCACTTGTCTTTGCAATCAGGTTTACTCTGGCTCTTTCGTGTAGGTGGGGCTCCTCGTGAGCAACTTTGGCCTTTAGGGCAATTGGTCAAGTTCAGATTGACTTTAAATGAGACACAGGAAGGCTGGAACTTTGTCATTAAGCCTGATGATCCAATTAGGCAGGCAAAGTAGCTTTGACTTCTCTTTTGCCTTTCCTTCTTGGCCCTTTATCTTTCTTAATCTTTTTTTTTTCCTCATTAGCAATGATGAGAAAGCAAGAAAAGGAACTAATTAGTGGTGCACCCATCCTATGACATATATATAAATGTACTTGCGTACATAAAGACCGGGTGAGAGGGAGTTGGAGGGAGTTACTTGCTACAGTCGGCTAAAGGATTTGAGGTCATCAGTGAATTTCCATGTGAACCCTTCTGCCCTCTGGCTGATTGGCACCGGAATTTGCAGACCAGTTAGAAAGTTCCACTTTCAGTTCAGTGGGTTTTTCTGTCTTCAAAGCTGACAGCCTAAAAGAAGGACCTCTATTCCAATGGACCAAGTTATAAGTAAGTGCTCTTCATAGCTAGGATCCAGCTCAAGATGAAGCATCTTCAAGGCGTTTTGCGGTAGCATGTCCTTTTGCTACTTAAACAGAGGAAACACATCATGGGACCACTGGCTAGATTAGTCAGGTTCTTAAAACTTGTGTAATTGGATTTTATATTCTAGTAGGGAGATTTCCTTCTTTTTTCCCTTCCCTTCCCTTCCCCTCCTTCCTTTCTCCTATCCCTCCCTTTCTCCTTCCTTCCTTCCTTCCTCCCTTCCTGGTGTCCTTTATTTAAGAACAAAATGATGAGTGATTGGCTTATGATCAATGACCTCACTGAACTCATCTTTCTTCCCTCAACACTCCCTGCCCCTCACCCATTGTGCTTCCTATTCCTCATCAGTAAACCAAGAGTGTAATCCCAAAACTCTGGTGGTATAGTCTCTGGGTTCTCTTTATCTCTCTTCTCCCCTCTTCCCTCTGCCCCCCTCTTCCCTGGGCATGGCTGAAACCTCAGTTTGAATGTATAGGAGAGACCAGAGCAGTGACAGGAACTGAGGGAAAGGCTTCGTCCTTCTGAAAAAGGACCAAAGAGTACAACATGGTGAAGTGGGTGTGCTCATAGCTTGGACCACCAAAACTGTGTCCTGAGGGCAGAGGAAAGGATAGAGAGGCCTCCTGGAAAAAGAGAGCCTGAAGCCTCATCCTCCTCTCATTGGGAGTAGTTTGATCGTTTGCTCTTCGGGCAGTTGCAGAACCACATTGGGCTATAACCTTCTCTACTTCCAGCTGCTAGGGATGATGCTGATCTGCCGCACAGTAGGCTTTGGACACTACAGGAATATGTTATCTGGGGTCTTTTTTTTTAATGTGGTTCTCGGCTCTCCTCCGATTTCTCCTGTGGGCCTGCATTAGGATCTTCACTTTGTACTTCTGAAGGATCTCATTATTGACTTTCTCCACCCTCAGTTCCAGCAGGGGCCATAGCTGACACTTCTTGTAACTGAACTACAGGGGGGCCTCAAAGGGGCAGACGATCATCTGGTTGAACCTTTCCAAAGACACCACCTTAGGGCGAGCCCTACCTACATCAGCCTGGATGTACCCCAAGGTGACCCCCTTCTGCTTTAGCATCCTGGCAGACTGTTCTACTTCTTTCTGTAGAGCTTTCATATCTTGGGACTCCTCAGGCTTTGGCTTCACCCCTCTCCTCCACTGGGGTGGACGGACAGTACAGAACTCAGAGGAAGCCCCATCTGAGTTGCTCTCCACTCTAGCTCGTGCCTGGCCCTCAGGCTTCAAAGTGTACAGGATAACTTGGGGTAGTTGGCCACTCCAAACTCCACAGTATGCCATCCCTCTGAAGAATTATTACAGTGGAAAAAATGGGGAGATCCCTACATTTCCAAGCCTGGCCAAACCACTGGCCTGATTCTGGGCCCACCTAGAGGGCTTTGGAAGCTTTGAGGTCTAAAGGCCCACCTACCCTGGCTCCATACCCTGGTGGAAGTGAGAAGGCCAGTTCTAAAGCCAAGCACTGGGCTCATGTCTGCACCCTCAGCGCTCTTTGCCTGTTCTCCTTTTTGTCCTTTAAGGCCCATGATAGTTTCTTCTCAGTGCAAAGGTCTTCTGAGCTGTGGAGACTCAGCCTTAGAAAACAAGGTTAAGCCCTTTGCCCAGTAGAAGACACTAGCCTCGCTTGTCTGTATTTGCAGACTTCTGTCTTCTACTCAAATTATGATAATGATCCTTTTCATCCAGCTTCTTTTTCTCCAAGGCCCAAAACCTCCCGTATATGATTATCTCAGTATCAGAATTTCCCATTATTGCGCATCTTTGTTGGTCTATTAGGTTCATTTCCTTTTCCACCCCTTCTCCCTTTCCCCAGTTCCTCCTCTCTCCGGGCGGTTCTTTTGAAGTTCTCCCCACTCTCAGACGGAACAGAATTGCTGAGTAGTGTTTCTGTCTAGTTAGGAGTGCTCCCCGCCACTCTGAAACAGTGTCTCCGTGTTGTTTGGATGCAGCTTCTCTGCTGGCATACCTTGTCCCCATGTGGGTTGCTGGGACAGCTTCGCTGTCATCAATGCAAATAGGCTTGAGAATCCCACTTGCTAATTGGCACATTGAAATGTGCTAATTGACCTAGAAGAGTTATTTATGTGACTGACAAACTGAGCTGTTTTTTTTTTTTTTTTTTTTTAAAGTTATAGTTTGGATTTCAGACTTGAGCTGGGGACAGAATATCCTTTTGGTTTCTTTAGGGTACTTAAAACATCAAAAGTTTGATTTCCTAAGAGGTCTTAAATTACTAAAGCATCTACTGAGGCAAAATTGTGAATTTACTTTCTACAAAGGTCGATGTGTATTGAATTAGATAAATGCAGTGTGTCTGAGACATGGGGTCCGTTGCAAAGGGGCTGAGACTCCCAAGTTTAAGCAAATTCTAGGAACTGTCCTCATATGTGGGTTATAAGTATAATGCCTATGGGAAAAAAAACAGTCAGAAGATTATAAAAAAGGGAAATTGTTTTAATCTACTGCCAGTACTATTACCCCAGGAGTAAATCGTGTTAAAGGCTGATGTATCTGTGTTTTCATACTTCTCTTTTGGATCAAGATAAAGATTTTCATAGGGTTTTTGGTTTCCTAGATTATTTGAAATTAAGTTTCTTACCCAGTTGAGATTTTATTATAAACCATTTTCCAGTGTACTTTAACCTGAAACCAGGCAGTCAGTAATCCCATAGGGCACACACACAATTCTCTTCCATTAGCTGTTTAATGATTAGGTTGGGTCAAACATTGTAAGTATTCTCGGTGAGTGTAGACTGTGTCTCTTGCCTTCTGCCTAATCCGTGCAGGACTTTATGCTTAGAACACCATAGATATCACAAATAAGAATGATTGAATATTCTGAGCCTGGGAATACAGGCCTGTATGAGGCTGAGGCAGGAGAGTCACATGTTTAAGGCCTGTTGGCCTCTATTCTGAGTCCAAGGCTAGTCTGAGCAATTTAGTGAGACCCTGTCTCAAGATAAGAATTAAGGAGAGGGTTGAGGGGTTGGGGATTTAGCTCAGCGGAAGAGCGCTTGCCTAGCGAGCGCAAGGCCCTGGGTTCGGTCCCCAGCTCCGAAAAAAAGAAAAAAGAAAAAAAAAAAAAAAAAGAAGAGGGTTGATTCAGAGATAGAATGCTGCTTAACATGTGGGAAACCCTAGGTTTAAATTCCAATACAAAAAAAAATCCCCCAAAAAACAAAACAAAACAAAAAACTGGCTCAAGACATTGAAAGGTAGCATGTGTTGGTAGAAACATAGTAGAGATTGGCAGGAAAAATTGGAGTTAGATATGAGTACATTCATCTCTAAAATTTTCAAACAATGAAGAAAAAACTTTTAAAAGAAAAGGATAAAAAGAATCCATCAGCAAATCTTCCATAATATTGAGAGAAAATCCAGAGGTTTCTTTCCTGTGTCCTGGGATCTGGAATTTGAAGAAAGGAAGGTGGTAAGGTTCTTTTTCCAGCCACTTAAAATCCTTTTTACTTCTGTCAATATAATGAAAGGCAGAGTTTCATTACTGAAAATGCATGCAATACAGTGAAACATAGAAGTCACCACCAATGCATAGCTGGTTTCCCGCACAGATTCAAAACAAGAAGAAGCAAGAGGCCATTGTCTTATGTGTGTGTGTGTGTGTGTGTGTGTGTGTGTGTGTGTGTGTGTGTGTGTGTGTGTGGCACACTATATATGTGGCTACGCTAGAGATTAAAACTTCATTTATTCTGGACAAGGCTAGACATTTCTAATTGGCAATGAACCTTTGAGCTACATGCCAGAACTTGGTTTCCCTGTTTGTTTTTCTCCTTTTTATTTTAGTAGGATTTTACTCAGGAGACCAGGAAGGCTTGATTTTGGGGCCCTCTTGTTTCAGCCTGCATAGTAGAGTAGCTAGGATTATAGGCTTGGACAACCTGGCTTGGATATATGATTTTTTTCTATAAGTGTAACATATGTACAGTGCAGAAAAAAAGGAAAATGCAGAAAAATAACGAAATCAAACTGAAATTATGGGACAGTAGTGACTGCTAATATTGTTTGCTGTATGTCTGTCCTAGAAGGGCCATTTCCTCTCTGTAGATGGCAATAGGTCACAAGTGCCCTCTTTGGAGCCAGCCTGTCTGTGGATTTCTAGTCAGTTCCGGTGTATACAGCCATGACCTTGCATAAGGCAGTGGCCTCGTTGCCCTCATTAGCTTATCTGTAAGTTATGCTGTTCTGAATGATCACGTGAGGCACACACTTAGCTGAGCCTACGTCACAGGAAGCAATGGAGAAGCACCCCATGGGGGTAGGGCTATTACCATTGCTAATATCATCTCCAAATGTTTGAGGAGGGCTCCTGCTAATGTGCCTTTTTTTTTTTTTTTTTGATGTTATTCGGCAGAGCTTTGGCCTTAGCTCCTGGAGTTGCTCAGCATCATGAAGGGGGCTTTGTTTCTGAATTAGCCTTGCTGAGTGAGATTAAAATTCCCTGGCAGGGATGCTTGCTCTTTTTAATTTTTTTTTTTTTTTTGTATTTGGTTCAGGGGCAGTATATTTGAATGGGAAACTGGCCAGCTCTCCCCACTCTCTTCCCTCCTGAAGGTAAATTAGGCTCACTCCTGTCTGTCTGTCTGTCTGTCTGTCTGTCTTTTTCTCTCTCTCTCCTTCAACCCGTTCCTCTTTCCCCTCCTCTCTCTAAAACAAAATAGAAAGACCTATTTGGTAGGTCAGTAGACCCAAGCCAGAGACGCAGAAGCCTATTCAGGGACTAGCCCAGTGAGAGTCCCATGTGAGCCTGCTTGCATTCTGAGCTTCTCGGTGTCTTGCCTTGGCTCTGTAGAACTCAGTCCTCTCTAATATCTTTGCTCTTCAACTTGAGCTACCATTCTAAATCTTGATTTTTTTGAGGGGTGGAGGTTGGCATAGCATCTTACATATCCTAGGTTGGTCTCAAACTCATTGTGATCTTAGAATCCAAATCTCTGACAGACCTCTCAAGTGGGATAATAGCCATATACTGCCACACCTAGCTAAGAGATGTTTCTTTGTGGAATAAAAGTATTATTTCCCAAGTTACGGTCTTCGTTTCAGACTATACATTGCTGGGTATCAACCCCGACTGCACAGTTCACAGTCCCGAAGCTGCTTTCAAAATGTACAGTGGAGAAGCTCGGCTGTTGTCAGTTGGACCAGTGCTTGCTTAGCATGCAGGAAGGCCCGCTTTTGATCTCCACTAAAACTAAATAAACCACCGAAAAATGTGATCCAAGCCCTTCCACATGATGCTCAGGACCATCCTAAGTTTGTGGTCATCTGGAGCTGCATTATGTGTTCAGAGTCAGCCTGGGTACCTGAGATCCTGGCTCACAAACAAAGCAGTTCACCAATGATTACAAAGGACCACTGGCCAGTCCAGCGAGCAGCCAGGGCATCTGTGTTGTTTTGTCTCACGTTGTCCCTGACTGGAAGTTGGGTCTTCGGAACATTTCATTTCACCAAGTAGGATTGGTGGTATCTGTTCTTTGTACCTCATGGATAGGGCATAGAGGGAAAAGTAAATGAGGGATAAGAAAAGAACAGTGGGTAGGAAAGGAAGGACCTTGGAAAGCTAAAGGTACTGTGGAAAGGACTTCTCGGCCTCCTGTTCTCATTGTGTAATATTTTGGAACGGGGAATTAATTGAGATACAACTTATACATAATAAATGCATCCTTTTAAAGTACCACTAAGTGGGCTTTTTTTAGTATATTCAGTGTTATGCAGCCATCACTATTATTTGATCTTACATGTTTTCTATCATCCATCCCCAAACTAAGCTCTATACCTGGCCCCATTCACTGTTCCCTATCCCCAGACTCTGGCATTTAGAAATCAACTTTTGGTTTCTGTGGGTTTGCCTACCCTGGACATAGATACATGAACTCCTCTAATGTTTTGGTTTTGTGTGTTTTCCTTGAGGACATTTTTAAGGATCATTCATTCTGCAGCATTGGTTAATACTTCATATCTCTGTGCATATAATATCCCTCTGCAGGATGTGTGATGTTGTAATTAGCTATTGTGGCATGGGTGTGTTTTGTTTGTTTGTTAGTTGTTTGTTGGCTAGTGTGACTGATGTTGCTGTGCACAGTTGTTTAAGAGTGTATTCTTTGGTATATACTTCGGAGTTGGACTGCTGCATTATAATGTAACTGTATAGTTCTGGGAGTAACCTGCCAGATTCCCCCATAACGTGACCATATCAGTTGTTATCCTCACCAGCAATGAGTCATTTCCAACTTGTACACATCCTTGCATTGTTCTTGTCCTTTCCATTAGAGCCTTAAGGATGAGATGTGGACTATCATTGTGCCTTTGCTTTCCTTGATAGCTCACTGATGATGGATGCCTCTTCATGCACTCGTTAGCTGTTTGTCAGCCTTGGGGGAGGGTTATTTCCAATTTTCTTTCCATTTTTGAGTTGCTTCTTACTAATCAGTTTTAAGAATTCTCTCTAAATATCAGACTCACGGTAGACATGCGCATAGAAATGTCTTCTCTCTTCTCTTGGTTGGGTTCTGTTGCGTTGTTTGGTTTCTACATTGTTGAGACAAGATGTTATGTAGGCTGAGATAGCCTGGAAGTTACCATGGCGTCTGACATTGGCTGCCAGTGTAGATTGACAGGGAACTCATCTCTCTGTTTCCCAACTGCTAGGATTCCAGGTGTTCACTGCCACATCTGGTGCCTGTGCATTTTCTTGATTGCACCCATTAGGCCCTTTGAACTGAACTTTTTTTTTCTTTTTTCTTTTTTTCAGAGCTGGGGACCTAACCCAGGGCCTTGCACTTTGCTAGGCAAGCCTACCACTGAGCTAAATCCCCCAACCTCTGAACTTTTTTAATTTAAGAGACTCCTTGTTTTTGATTTGGCTCTCCTTTGAAATACACATTTAAAATTTTTTTTTGAAAAACTAATATCTCTACTTTCGATTTGGTTGCTTTTACTTTCTGGGTTAACATGTGAAATATATTTTTGGCTAAAATAATGAAGAGAGGACATTTAAGAGCCTTATAAGGTTAGCACTTACATTTGCATATATGATAATTTTTGAGTGAGTGAATTTTTAAATATGGTATGAGTTGTCGGTCTAAAGTGATTTTTTTTTTTTAGATACGTGGACATCCTGTTGTCTTTGTGTCATTTGTTGAAATGACTGACTGCCTTTGTATTGCCGTCTATGTCAACAGTCAGCCAAAAATAAATATCAGGTCTATTCACAATCCCAGTTCTGTCCTGGTTATCTGTCTTGCCTGGTATACATGCCCTAGTTTTGCGTGATCACTGTACCATTATAAGAAGCCTTATGTTGTTTTGCTTTATTTTGTTTTTTGAGACAGAGGCTCTCTGGGTAGTCCAAGCTGGCCCAGAAATTTTGGTTTCCTTGACTCTTCCATGTGCTTGGGTTACAAATTCATACCATATCTGGTGATGGAAGGTTCAAAAGCTGGGACATATGTATTTTCTAAGATAGTTTTGGCTTTTCTGGGACCCTTGTTTTACCATGCAATTTTTTCAAAGAAGCCATTGGAGGTTTTGATAGAGATTGTATTGAATGTAGATTAGAGAAGTTTGTGCATCTTAACAATATTAAATCCTGCAATCCACAAATATAAGCTGTCAAAGCATCTAGTTATTCAGTTTTCAGTGATATTTTGTGGTTACTTAGTATAGGATATACATTTCCTTTGTTAAGTTTGTTCCTATGCGTTTTATTCTTTTGTTTGTTTTTCAAGACAGGGTTTCTCTATGTAGTCCTTCCTGACTGTCCTGGAATTGCTATATCCACAAGATTGGCCTTGAAGCCCCAGAGATCTGCCTGCCCTTGTCTCCTGAGTGCTGGGATTAAGTCAGGGACTATCATCCCCAACTTTTTTGTAAATGGAATTTTTGTTTATGTTGGTTTTTGAGACAGAGTTTCACTGTGTAACTCTAGCTGTCCCAGAACTCACTCTATAGACCAGGCTGGCTCTGAACTCAAAGATCTACTTGCCTTTGTCTCCCAAGTGCTAGGATTAGAAGTGAGCACCACCATCACCTGTAAATAAAATTCTTCACTTTACTTTAATTATCTATTTATAGATTTATTTATTGATAGATTGATTTTTAAATTTCCTTTTTATTATTCGCTCTCTTTTACTTCTATCAATAACTTGACCATAGTTGTGAAAAATTTTTACCTATGTGAGTACACTGTCTTCACACTGTCTCAGACACACCAGAAGAAGGCATAGACTCCATTACAGATGGTTGGTTGCTGGGAATTGAACTACGTGACTTCTGGAAGAACCAGCGCCCCTGAGCCATCTCCAGCCCTTTGACTTTATTTTTAGATTATCACCACTACTCTGTGGAAATGCAGCTCAATTTTTCATGCTGCTTTTTGTATCCCTCTCACCCTTTAAAACCCATTTATTGCCTCTAATTTTTTAATCTGTGGGCTCCTGAAGATTTTCTATGACAAAATCATGTCACCTGTAAATAGAAATAGTTCTACTTCTTTCTTTCCGATCAGGAAATATGTTATTTTCCTTGTACACTTGTGCCTAGATCTCCTAACAGTGTTAAACTAGGAAGTAGCAAAAGCAGACACCCTTCTATCATTCCTCAACCTAAAGGGAGCTCATTCTGTCTGTCAGTCCATTAAGTAACTTAGGTGTGGAGTGTTTGTAGATATCCATATCACACTGAGAGATTCCTCTTTTAATAAATGTTGCCAGTGAATTGAGTGAATTTAATATGGGGAAAGCTAGTCAGGCTGAATTTAGAATAGGTGAGAAATGTTAGTTCTTTGAAAGGGGGTATTATGATGCTTCCAGGATCATGAGCATGTTGTGTTCAGATTACCATGTGAAATTCTGTGTGGAACAGTGCTACACATCTTGGCATTTTGAAGACAGAGGCAGCAGGAGAACCATGAGCTTGAGGTTACCCTGGGCTGTATACCAAGATTTTCTTCTAAAAACTGATATTGTAGGAGGCTGGAGAGGTGGCTCAATGGTTAAGAGCACTGAGTGTTTTTCCAGAGAACCTGGGTTCAATTCCCAGCAACCACATGGTACCTCACAACTGTTAGTAACTCCAGCTCTAGGAGATATGACACCTTCTCACACATATGCAGGAAAAACACCAATGCACATAAAATACTGAAAAAAACTGAGATATATAACTATATATAAATGATTAGTCCAAACTAATAACATCTGTGCAATATCGTGGTACTATATTGGTAGGGTAAGATAAAATGTAACCTCAGGACTAGCATGTAGTTGATTTCAACAAATGATTGCTATATAGCCACCATGTTTTAAGGAGCTGTATGAGTCACCTTAGGCTGCCATAAAAAATACAATGGGCTGGATGGTCAAGCAAAATTCTTACAGTTTTGGAAGTGTTGAGATGTGCTTTTCAAGTGACATCATAGTAAAGGCTTTCTCTGGCTTGCAGGAGGCGAACTTTAAATAGTAGAGGAGAGAAGTCAGCAAAAACAAGTCTCCGAGGCTTCATACAAGGACTGTAACCCTGTGTTAGGTTTCTGTGGCAGAGATGAAGCACGTGAGATAACCATCTTATAAAAAGTATTTGGCTCAGTAGTCAGTAGTTTGAGTTCTCATGGTTGTCTGGCCCTTTTGTGTTTTAGGCCTCTGACAAGGCAGAGCATCATGGTGACAGTGTGTGGAGGTGGGGAGTTTGCTCAATGCCTGGCAGCTAGGAAAGGGGGAGAGAGGAGAGGAGAGAATGGGGTATGCCAAGAAGAACAGGAAGAGGAGGAAACGAAGGGAAGAGATGCTAATGTTTATGGCCCCTAATGACCTAACTTCCTTTCTTTAGGCCATTGGTTCTCAACCTTCCTATTGCTACAACCTTTAATACAGAATTTCATTTTGTGGTGACAACCAACCGTATAATTATTTTCATTGCTGCTTCATTACTGTAATTTTGCTACTGCTATGAATCATAATGTATCTGTTAAGCAAGATGTCTGATATGCAACCCCAGTGAAAGAGTCTTTCAATCTCCCAAAGAGGTCACAACCCACATGTTGAGAACCACTACTTGTGGATCACCTCCCAATTCCACAACCTCCCAATGCAGTCATAGCCTGCTAACTAAGCCTTGAACTCATGAGACTTTGGGAGACACATCTCCAAATCACAAGTGATGTATAGCCAGCCAGCCCTTACTCTTACATCAGCACTTCCGGACAAGTGTTGTTCCCGTGTCCCCTGTTGTGTGAGTACAGTGTAGGATGCTCTGTTCCTTACATCTAAGACCTAGAGCCAAGTGACTTGAGTACAAACCAAGGTGTTAGAAAGGTGAAGAGGAGAAATGTCCCTTCCATGACCTACTGCTTAGGGACCAATGGAAAAGACTTTGATGCGGGATGAGCTAAGGTCCAAGGAACTGAACCAGGAAGGAAGTTTTTGGTAGAGAAATGGGTGATCCAGGAAACCCTAGAGGTTAACCCTACAGATTAAAAACATGGATACATGTGTGTAGTATTGTCTCTCTGTGGTTTTTTACTTAGCATTTTAATTGTGTGGATGTATGGGATATAGTGTAATTTGATAAGGTGCACTAGTCGTATGTCATGATCAGGTTGGTGTGAAGAATACTTATATCTCAAATATTTAAAAGTTTCAGCCAGGTGTGGTGTCTCATGCCTTTATTCCCAGCACTGGAGAGACAGAGGCAGGCAGATCTCTGTGAATTTGAAGCCAGTCTGAGTGTACGTAGAGTGAGTTCTAGGACAGCCAGGGTTATGTAGAGAGACCCTACCTCAAAAACAAAACAAAGCAAGCAAACAAAGAAATAAAAAGTAAAACAAAAAACAATACGATACAAACTTTTTTCTATCGTCACATAATCATATATATTTCTGAGGTACACTAATTTTAATACACACATATATAATGTGTATTTAACATTTCCTTATCAATTTATGTTTGGAGATTTATATTATAGAAAATTTAATGTATTTGTAAAAGGAGAGAAGATGCACTCTTGAGCATCTATCACGTGATTTCAACAATTATTGTCTTGACTCATGTGTTGTTTCAATAGTGTACTTTACTTACTCTCCCTCAAGTCTAGTTTTAACCAACAAAAATCTAACACTGAATTTTTTTAAAAAATTCATGTAATTTTAGCCAAAATATTTTTATCAAATATCTCTAAAATATAAGGATGCATCCATATTAGCATACCGTAATCGTACTTCTAATGGTAATAATAGTCTCTTAATATCATCAAATATAATAATATCAGAGCATATGCTGTTCTGGACTTTCTTCTTTAGCACCAATAACTTTCTCATAGTCAGCCTCATCGTGTAAAATGGTGAAAATCTTATGATTCTTAATTGTTCAGTAAGGCAAAGAATATAAGGTATATATTGCAAGCCTTACACACAGTAGTAAATGTTCAATAAAGGTTAGCCGAGGTTATTAGTAAAATGAAACTCATGCACTTGCATTATGGTGCCTTTGATAATGCTTTTGATTTATAGTCAACAGTCATATGTAGAGCAGAGCAAACGGATTCTTTTTGAAAATGGTAATAGAAATTTTTACAAAATGACCCACCCCAAAGCTACAGAGAGCAATGGTTTAAATTGGGAATTGGATCTAGAAATAATAAGGCCCTTATCATTTCTATTTGCTGTTTGTGGTCCCCTGCCTCTCTGGGGTTCCTGTTCAGAATGGCAAGTAGTATGACGTTGAGATTGAAAATTTCCCTCTTTTCCTGGTGGACAGAACATATAGGTATGGGGGTTGGCAATACCAGAAGCTATTTAGGGTAGGAAAGATCATTGCATTTGAAGGGGTGGGAGACCTCAGAGGAGCTCCGTGTTCCCCCTACCCATGGGCATGGAGTGCTGTCCTTGAGTCCTCCCTGGCATGGAATCTCTGGATGTGAAGCAAATTCACTTTGTTGTATTGTCCTTGGAAATCCCCGTTGCGCTGATGGTCTCTCAGGCATCAGCTGAAAGCTTTTTAATAAAAATGAAGCCCAAAGAAGAAATGATAAGGTATCTGATTTTAACCCAAATCGAGAGAACAGCAGATGTTGCATTCTGTCTGAGGGTCTGAGGGAGAAAAAGCAATTAGCAGCTGCTACTGATTTAGCTACAGACACCTGCTAAATGAAAATCTGTAAGCCCAGCCAGGCTTGGCACCAGAAGCGTGTACACTGCTTCTCAAACATTTCTGGGAATTGTAAATTATGCTGGCTTAAAATGGCATGCGGGGGGCTCGGAGAAGCTCAATATGTACATCTGGACCAGGAGATTAATTTTCTAAGATGGCAGCAACTTAGATCTGGCCTTTGCGCTTACTGGACGGAGAACAAGAAGAGATTGAATATAACAGCTAGACACCTGCTTGCTCTGTGCTTTTGACCTGGCTATCGGCTACCTTCTGGGAGCATCCTGTAGGAACAGTGCTGACCAGAGGGGATGGGAGCTCACCAAGCGGTATACCTATTCCGTCTACCAAAGGAAATGTCTCAAACTAGGATGAAGACATAACTCTGAGTACTCTTTTTTTTTAAAGATTTATTTATTATTTTATGTATGTGAACACACTGTCTCTCTCATTGGCTCCCATTACAGATGGTTGCGAGCCACCATGTGGTTGCTGGGATTTGAACTCAGGACCTCTGAAAGAGCAGACAGTGCTCTTAACCGCTGAGCCAACTCTCCAGCCCAACTCTGGGTACTCTTAGCTCTACTCCAGACATGTTATTATTGACTCTTCACATGATCCAAACACTTCTTTAACTGTTGCTTTGATTTGGCTGGGAAGGAAGCTTCTCCGTGGCCTTTTGTTTTCCCAGAGTCATTTCCAAGTGCGTGTTAACTGCTGGTCTCCATATGCATTTTCCTGAGACCTACATTAAAAACAAACCTCAGAGAACATAGAACGCCATGAAGAGGGATTTGAGGATCTGCAATATGTCAGGTGTGCATATGCACATTGGAAGGAAGGATGCAAGCGTTCTCATGGAGGGATAGTCAAGATAGAAGTAACTTGAAAGGAGGTCAACTTGTTAGGGCGCCTACTTGGTATTGAAACAGTTGGGTGACTCCCATTTGTACCTCGTTCACATTCACTGTATGTACCTGCTGTTCCTGAACTAGGCAAGAAGTCACCTGTAACTAGGGCAAAAGTGATGGATAGCCGTGTGGAAGGGATGAGCCTGTATTGTTTTTAGCATTAAGACTAGAACCTTGAAGAGCAAGTCAAACGCAAATTTACTAAAGCTGTGTACCCGCCCTACCCTTGACTCAAACCGTTGTGGCTGGCGCCATTCAGAAAACTCATGGGCAGAAGGATTACGGTGTTTCTTTCAGAATGGAAGAACTGTAAGTCTCTACTGATTTGAGATGTTATCTGCTAACCAGAGGGATGATTCTTGTTACAACATGGTGTATTCTAAGAGGTCCTAGGTGATATATAGTCTTTACTATTGTGTGTTACTCTTTTGTTGGCCTGACGAACAAGTGAGAGAAACAGTTTAAAATGAGGAAAGATTTCGTTTGGCTTGTGGTTTCAGTGTGTGCTTGGGTGTATCCATTCCTTTCTGAACTTGTGGTAAGGTGTGGCACTGAGGCAGAGAGGCATGGTAATTGTTCATGATAACTACAAAGCAAAAGAGTAGAGGAAGGAAAGAAGCAAAAGAAGCCAGCAGCAGAATCTACCTTTCCAGGATGTATATTCCCCGTGACCATTTCTTCTAAGCAGTCCTCACATCCCAGCATTGCCTTATCTGTTATCAACACGTAGTAGCTGAATGCATCCAGTTTATCAGAGCATTCTGATCTGAATCCACCTGATGGAGACCAAGCTTTCAACTCCGTGAGCTTTTGGAGCAGCACAGTTTTTATCTAAACCATATGAGCTCTGTTAATTAACAAGGTAGGCAAGTCTAGAGCCATATTAACCCCATATTCCAGCACATACAACAGAGCATGCTCATGAGATTATAGTGGCCATGTCATGCCCAGAAGACAGCGTTATGTATGATGTCATGCCTTTCTCCAGTTCTTACTCTCTTCCTGCCCTTGCTTCATGGTATTCTCTAGGTATTGGAGGAGGGTGAGACAGGTGACAGATATGACATATGAGGCTGGCCTTTAAAAATTTTGGGTGGTCTCTCTGTCTCTGTCTGTCTGTCTCTGTCTCTGTTTCTCTGTCTCTGTCTCTCTCTGTCTCTCTCTGTCTCTGTCTCTCTCTCTCTCTCTCTCTCTCTGTGTGTGTGTGTGTGTGTGAGTGTGTGTGTATGGCATGTGTATGGGGTGTGTATCTCAGTGCATACATTGTAGAGGTCAGACATCTTTCTATCTCTCTTCCTTATTCCTTGGTTCTCCCACTGAAGCAGAGCTTTGCTTTCCAGTTAGGTTGGCTATGGGCTCAACCTGTTTCTGTTTCCCAATATGTGGGCTACAAGTATGTGCAGCCGTGTCCAGTTTTTTTATGTTGATGCCTGGGATCTGAACTTGTGTCCTCATGCTTGCATAGTAAATGCTCTGACCCACTGAGTCAGTTCTTCAGCCCAGGGCTAACCATTGAGTCATCTCTTCAGCCCACGGCTACCCATTCAAATGTCACTCATCACTTTGATCATTTAAGAGCCTCTGTGGTCACCATTGCTCACTGTTTCTTTGACCAAAGCATCAGCAGTGTTTGTCTAGGGGTATAAACAGCCGTGTGTGTGTGTGTGTGTGTGTGTGTGTGTGTGTGTGTGTGTGTGTGTGTGTACATATATATATATATATATGTGTGTATGTGTGTATATATGTGTGTATATATATACTCATACGTATCTTTATATATACATACATGTATATAGCTGCATGTATATGTGTATGTATATGTATATATGTGTGTATATTATGCATATATATGTATAACCATATATATGCTGGAAAGCTGGATCACTGGTTGAAAATGCCTCGTGTTTGGGTGCCATAACCACCTGTAACCACCTTAACTCCAGCTCTGGGGCTTCTGATGCCTACCTCTGGCCTCTATGGTACCTGCACTTGTGTTTAAACACCTTTCCATCAATATAAAAATGCAAATAAAGAATAATTTTTTGGCTTTTTGAAACAGTTTCTCTGTGTCACCCTGGCTGCCCTGAAACTCGCTCTGCAGATCAGGCTAGCCTGGAAGTCAGAGATCTGCCTGCCTCTCTCTCCCGAATGCTGGGATGAAAGGCCTGCACACCACTACCACTCAGCTTAGTAGTAAATCTTTGAAAAAACAAATGAGAGCCTGTCATAAGCATACATGTGACCTCTGTATATTACATGGACTTCTGCATTTTAGTTTAGGCTATGAACTGCATGTTGGGATCTTTATTTCTGTTTGTTTTCTTTGTAGTTCTGTCTCCCCCAACCCCTGATTTCATGGTCATATGCTCTTTAAATGAATTGACTTATTTGGAGGGTGTGTATGCACATGTACAATGCAGTGTACATGTGCAGGTGGAGGTCAGAGGACGACTTGTGTGAGTCATTGTTCTCCTCCCACTGTGCATCTGAGGCATTAAACTCAAGTCATCAGGCTTGGTGGCAAGTGCCTTTACCCCTCAGCCTGCTGAACCACCTTGCCAGTCCTTTACAACCCCTTCTTAGTAATTGCTTTGTTGAGATAAAATTCACACAGTGAAATCTATCTACTTAATCTAAAGGTTCACTGCCTTTTAGTATATTCAGCTCTGTACAGCCAGCCGAACCACAATACATCTTCGAACATTTGGAGTAGGCCCAGAGAAACCATTTCCTTTAGCTAGTGTTTCCATAGTGCTCTAAAAATCTCTCAAAGCTTAAGCAACAACTAGTCTATTCTCTGCCTCCGTAGGGCCGCCTGTGCTGTGCACGGTGCGCAGATGGGATCATGTAGCATTTGCCCTTTTGTTCTGTCTTCCTTTCACTCAGCGTGCAGTTCTCAAGGTCCATCCTTTGCACTTATTAATAACATTCAGTCATACGGATAGACTATGCATTTCCATTCACCAGTTTGTGGGTATCTTTATTACTTTTATGTTAGGCTATTGTAAAGGATGCAGCTGTAACTATGGTAACCTTTTTGGGGGTAGTTTTTGTTTGTTTTCTGTCTTTGTCTTTCTTTTTGTATCTTTTGGCTATATCCCTAGCAGTGTATATTAGGTAGGAATTTAATCTTACTTTTTTACATGAAGACCCTATAATATTTAAGTAGCCACCCTCAACTTAGATCTTTTCTTTGACATATAGTTTTGTTCTGTATTGCTTTAGCCTTTCTTTCCTTTTCCTTTTAGCATTTCTTTTAAAAAGGCATTGCATTGCTTTATATAATCAGTGGTCATTTAATTAACTCACATATTTATCCCCCTTTTTACTCATTACTATGTTTTAGATATGATTTGGAGAGCTTCCTTCCCTGAACCAAGGCTTTATGTCCTGAAAGTTAATCCTTGTTATGATATGCTGTGATAGTGGAAATTTTATCTGGCTGTGATGATGTAGGTGTAGCAGCCTTGGAAAATCAGTCATTTTTAGCATAGTGCCCATGGTTGAATTTTGATGACTTCATGAGAAGAGCACCCCCTGTTCTTGCCCTGTCACTTGTGACTCTGCCAGCAAGCAGGCTGACACTACATAAAGTGCCTACATCTTACAACCCAGATCTATTAGCAAAATTCAGCCTCTTTTTTCTCTATAAAGTAGCTCACTCCTGGTAATTTTATTAGCCATGAAAAACTAATATATTTGCCATTTCTTATGGCATCTCAGACCTTCTTTCTGGCATTGCTTTGTTCTTAAAGTATCATTTTTTAATTTTCGTTGGTCATGAAAACTCATACCTGCTTGTGGTGTGTGTGTGTGTGTGTGTGTGTGTGTGTGTGTGTGTGTGTGTGTGTGTCTGTCTGTCTTTCACTCATGAGCCCTCATTCTTTCTTTTTTGTTTTGTTTTGCTTTTTTTGAGACAGGGTTTCTCTGTGTAGCCCTAGGCTGTCCTAGAACACACTCTGGAAGGCCAGGCTGGCCTCAAACTCAGGAATCTACTTGCCTCTGCCTCCCAACTGCTGGGGATTAAACGCATGCACCACCACACGTGGTCTCCCTGTTTTTTTAATTCTCTCATATAATTTCCTCCCAACTCCTGTCTTAAAGTCTTTTCATTGCTCTATTTTTCTTTTTTTTTTTTCCCCCGGAGCTGGGGACCGAACCCAGGGCCTTGCGCTTGCTAGGCAAGCGCTCTACCACTGAGCTTAATCCCCAACCCCTGCTCTATTTTTCTAAGTCCATATTTTTCCCTGTTAAAACGAAATTGTAATTTTTCTATGTTGTGATTTTTACACTCTTTGCTTTGAAAATGATCAGTGTTAACTTTACCTAAAATCATCTTTTCTTTTTGGTCACTTTAAAGAAATTCTCTGTGTTGGATGTTCTGCAGTTTTACTGTGGTATATTTTGATGTTAAATTGTTTTTATTCTAGGTTGAGCTTTCTCTTTTCTGTTTCTCCTTCACCACTTCCTCCTTTCTCCCTCCCTCCTCCAACCCCATGAAAGTCAAGATGTGGCGGACACCAGCTGACCAAACTGTATTCATAGCTCTTCGGAGCTCTATAAGTCTCTGTGTACATGTCTTTTGTAAGGTTTCTGAACAGTCTAGGCTGTAATACTTCAAGCACTGCCTTTCTCCTCTGAAACAATATTTGAAGAGTATTGTTGATTCCTGTTTTCCCAGCTGCTAGTCTTTTGTATTTTTCACACCTTTGTCTTGCTATCCTCTGTTTTAGATCATTTCTTCATCTCTGTAGTTCAGTTCCTATCCATTAAGTTGTACCCTACGAGCAGTTTACCTACTGAGTTTATATTTCAGTTGCTATATTTAATTGTTAAAACATTAAAAGGTGGGGTTGGGGATGCAACGCCCTGGGTTTGGTCCCCAGCTCCAAAAAAAAAAAACCATTAAAAGGTATAAAAGTCTATCGTGGGAGGTGCTGAAGTGACCCTCAGCCTGTTTCCTTGTTTGTTTAGGTTTTGTCTTTAAATAGCATTGTTGTTTTACTGTACGTTTTCTTCTTTTCTTAGTATCTTATTTGTGGAGAGTTTTTGAGTGTTGAATTTCTCTAGAGAGGGCGTGTCTTTTTTCTTGCTAGTCATGTGACAGCTACTGGTTTGGAGACATTCCATATGATACTCTCACTCTATGGCTTTAGGATTACCCAAGTAGTGTATATTCAGATAGTGTGATGCCTTGTGGTTTGATGGTGTTAATGGAGAAACCTTATTTCCTCCTACTGACCTAACTCAGCATTAAAATATGAGTCTGGAGCTTGCCTTCCCACTGTAAATGAATTGATGATTTGTGGTTTTCATGTACATCTATAGTGATTTTTAGCTCTTTGTGGGGTGGGTCTCAGCTTCAGGAAGGGTGCCTCACTTAGACTCTCGGCAAAACATTTGTCCATTCTCCATGTCTTGTTAGTCTATTAAAAACCCTAAGCCATAACATTCCTTTTGTTTCAGAATTTTCTTCGGATAGTAGTGTGGATCCATCCCATGGCCTCGTGCATGTTAGACACATGCTCTGCACTTAAGCTACCTTCATCTATCAGTAGTTACAAGTGCTTAAAAAGCAATCCAAACAATGTTTTATGCAGGGCTTTTTCAGTGGAAGACATCTTTAACAACTAATATTTGATTGGAAATCAGTGTGTTGATCTTGTTTTTTAACCCTTTTCATCCCCCCCCCCTTTTTTAAATAGCCATGTCCTTTCCCTCTGCGACAGTTAGGAGGACAGTCTATAGGTTGTCCTTGTTCGGACATAGGTCTACATCAGTCGACAAATACCTATATTGTGTCCAGTATTATGCCACATTCTGTGAGATATCAGAAAGCCCAATTAACCCACTTTGTAGCTAACGAAATACTAATAGCAGTGGCCTTGAGATCTTAGAACAATAATGACTTGCATGAAATGTCAACATCTTAGAAATTAGCTTTTGGGGTGAGGCAAGGAAGGATAAATGATTGTCATAAAGTAGATGTTCAGTGTATATTTGCTAAGTGAATGTTGGAATCTGGGAGGCGTGGAGATAGATTCCAGTGCTGATCAACTCCCGAACAAGTAGATATCTTAGTTCCTGTGGTTGGGGGAGGGAAAGAATATATAGCAGATGCCAAACCATTATGTCCTTTGTAAATTAAGTTTAGATGTATTGCTCTGTACCAAAAGAAGGCTTCACAGAGGTGGTATGGTTAAGAACACCCAACCCATAGTCCAATTGTCTAGTTTACTTACTCTTTCTATGAGTAACCCTGGAGCAGTTACCCAATTAATCTCCCCTTTCAGTCTTCCTGTATATAAAAGGGAAAATGTCAAACCTATCTGAAGGACTTGTCAGGAATTGATTAATATACAGAATGTTCTCCAGCCAGTGCCTATTGGAATAACACTATGTAGTAGCAGTTATTAATTGTCATTACTGTAATTTTGATTTCTTGGTTGTTTTGAGCACTACTCACATCACTATTGTAATGAATTCATTTTCCTGGCAGCTGCCTTCCATTTCTTTGTGATAATACTCTAGAGTTTCCACATTTGCCATTCAGAGATTAGAAGCTTTTATTTCTCTAAGTGCACATTGAACACTTCTACACCCAAATATCCTTAGGGAGGTTTATGAAAATAAAAACTGCTGGGTTCTATCCAAAGAAGATTATTTTGGTGCCAATTTGATACAGATACAAATTGTACATGTTCTGTGTTGGGTGAACCAGGATTTACTCAGAGTTTAAATTTAACAATTGTCAGTGTTGATGAAGAATCTGAGAACCCTGAAGCCCGGGAGGAGACTTAGAATGGGAGCGAGGAGTAAAAGATGCAGAAAGAAGAGAACAGAGTCCAATCATGCCAGGATATAGTCAAGCACCACTCACCTCTTGTGGCCTCAAGGGAACATGTGACGTTTCACTGCCATTGCTGTAGAGAGTGGTAGACTTAGCTGAAGGTCAAAGCAGGGGTTATAAGGAGACTTAAGGGACATATTGAAGATAGCAAGCCCTGGAGGCCTCCATCACAATGAATGCCTGTCTGAAAAAGTCCCCTTCCCCAGGAAATGTGTCTCCGAGAGAGAAGTAGATTAATTAGATTCCCTGCTTGGCAGCTATGGAGTAGAGGGCAGGTTGGGTGTCCTTGAGCTGTTTTCACAAGATGGCAGAAGCTTTGGTCCTTGCCTTTGATCTGGTGCCAGCACACTGACCTTATCTCTAGCCACTTGATGCCGAAGTCCTTAGAAATCACTGAAATATGGAAATGGAGGGAGAGTGCTCTGGATGACCTGAGCTAAGGAGAACTTAGCAGTTTAACTTTCCATGGATTTAATGGAGTCTGAAGCAGGACAGAATGATGTTTGGCTGGTGAGTGGTGGGGAAAGCCCCCTCTTTGAGTCCCTTGCCACTCTACCCAGCATGAGGGCCAGCCTTGGACAGGTCAGTCTGTATCTGTACTCTGGCCTCTACACACAGTTTGACTGGCGTTTGTCTTGCATTTGCCTTCTGTTCCTCTGGAGGCCTTTTAAACTGTCTCTGGTTTTAGCCTTTCCTTTGGGTTCTGCAGGGAGATACAAATCCTTACTTTCTCTCCTTTGGTTAAAAATCAAATGAGTTTGTTGCTTGACTTCCAAGACCTGAAGTACCTTCTTATGTACTCAAAAGGTTGCCTTCTAGATTGCATTCCATTTGACCTGTGGCACGGTTTGGAAATGTTTGAAAATGTGGTAAGTGTAGGGTTGGGGAATTTCAAAACCTCTGTGTCCACTCCCATGAGTAGTGCCTATATCACAGTCTCCAGATAGGACAGGCATTTGGGTCTCCCAGATGACCCTAACTCTTTTCTATCAGTAGAGCAGCTTAGGGAATGGAAGAGACCACTGTGGTAGAGATCGTGGATTCTGAAGTCAGATCCCTTGAGATCAAATCCTGATTTAGTCATTTAACAAGCATTGAAACTATATACCTACTAGTTAACTGAACCTGTTTTTTTCTTTTTAAAGAGCTATTGGGTGCACACTGCTGTGGTAATCACATTTACAATTGTGGCTTTGTAGCATCTCCACCATCCCCATCACACATGTTTTCCGTTAATTTTATTTGTGCATGCATTTGTTACTAGATAATATATTTTCCGTAAGCCTACCATAAGAACTAACCTGTATGCTATCTTTCCAATCTGGCTGGTTCTGTCCTTAATGCCCCCAGGAGAAAACCACTAGCCTGAGTCTGGATTGGTATTCCTGTACTTGTTTCAAAAAATAGTTTCATTGGAAAGATGTTTAGAAGGCAGAAGTAGTGTGCATGTGCAGCAGAACCAGCATTCGCTGGCCATGAGAAGACAGTGGCACATGAACTCATGGCAGATGTGACTCCATGCATAATACCTCCACAAGATCAAGCAGCCAAAATAACAACATGAATGGAGGAAGGCCTCCAGAAGCCCGATCCAGTAGCTGAGAAACTATTAGCAATTGATAACTCTTGAGGGCGGGAAAGTCTATTTTCTTCATGGGTGTGGTTCCTGAAAGGTTGACCATGCCCAGTAGATGGCCCTACATCCATGCACATACAGACAGCACCACCTATACTCAGTGGGTTTCCAAAAAAGAGAGCACATGAAATTGGGAGTGAAAAGTGGTAGCGGGCCTACGGGAAGAAGCGGAGTGTAGGGAATTTGACCAATACACATCTCATGCATGTGTAAAATTCTCAAAGGATAGTTTCACCTCTCAGATGTATAGAGATATATTCAGTTTTAGATGTTTATTGGCATTTATGGAGATGATAGCATGTATATGTCATTTTCTGGGACTTTCTTGATCTATGCAACAGCATGATTTATTCCTTATATGGAGTGTCTACAACTATAGTTACATTTTTCAGTGTGACATTCCATCGCACTTATAGACCGCAGTGTCCTTTTCTGTCCTACCTGGGATAGCCATTAGGTTTCTTGTAGTTTGCCATTACAAAAAGAGGGAAGCACTCACTCTGCTGCATATCTGCATGGTAGAGAGAATGTCTCTAGATGGATCAGCAGGAACATGGGGCAGCTGTCACCTTGCGTCCAGTCAGGAAGCAGAGGGCAGCTCTCTTTCTCCTTTTTGCTTTTTGCTTGAGACTAGAACATCAGACCACATGATAGCATCAACATTCTTAGGAGGCTCTCTTCTTTTCAGTCAAACCTCTTAGGAAACACATGCACAGACAGCTTAGAGCAAAGGTTCTCAACCTGTGGGATTCGAAAACACATATATTCAATAGTCTTGGGAACTGAGACACTACTCAGCAGCCAAATTCCAGTTATGAAGCAGCAATGAAATAATGTTATGGTGTGGGGGGGTCACTGACGAACTATGTTAAAAGGTCACAGCACTAGGAAGGTTGAGAACCACTGTCATAGAGGTATGCTTTCTGGATTATTCTATGTTTAGTCAACTTGAAGAGGAAGATTAGACACCACAGCTGGCCAAGGTATTAATTTGATAAGGCTTGTATCATAAAGACATCCCTTACAGATGTAAGAGCAAGGGGTCAGCTGAATCATTTTCGTCTTCTCTTTGATTTGACTTTCATTTTAACCCCCCTCTGTGTTCTATCTTTTCTCTAGAGGATGTTGGTGGTGTATTGAACTGGGACCTAATGATATTCCAGCCTACCTGTGTTATCACTTTAAAGGCTCTGTTTCTAGATACAGTCATTGGGATACAGGTATTGGGAGTTAGGACGTTAATCCTTGGAATTTGTGAAGACAGTTCAATCCATTAGAGTTTGGAATTATGAGTGA
This sequence comes from Rattus rattus, assembly GCF_011064425.1. NCBI lineage: Eukaryota > Metazoa > Chordata > Mammalia > Rodentia > Muridae > Rattus > Rattus rattus. The sequence goes on from NC_046172.1 coordinate 94,895,754, forward strand.
TTAAGATCATTGTGTTCATTGCTCTTCATCATTAAAACTCAGGAAAATGTAACAGATTTTATTATGGTATATTTTCTAGGAACACTTCATTGTAGCCGCTGTTATTACCGCTCCAGTTGTTGTTGTCATTGTCACTAAGCATCATTATACCACCAGAGCATCTTCTTGCTTCACTCTTCCTGTCAGATATGACTTTCAGGTACCAGCAACAGTTACCCAGAGTGGCATTTGGTTATTTTCCATAAGGGCAGGTAGCAGCTCCAGTCAGTTACAGGTGGAAGGATAGGAATTAAGAGAATTCATTTTCACCTTGGTTAAAAGAAAGAGCTAAGTGAAGCCTTGCAGAATACCTCATAGCTAAAAGAGCTAGACCGGTCACTCCATACAGTTCTACTGGCCTGTCCAAGCAAGGTAGGCAGGTCTGGACAGCTATGTCTTTGACACCAGAAAATACACTTGCCCCAGTTGCTGTGTTCTCAGAGCAGGTAGCATCTTCATGGACTCAAAATATCTCCTTTGACACCAAGGAGCTTACTGTGACCAGCCATTATGGCAAGCATAACTGTGTTCCTGGTTACTGAGACTCGGAGTACAAAGAAGTCCGGGACAACACAGAAGGAAAGAACGATGTTGTGCCTGGGCTCACTCATTCTACCATGTCAGAAAAGGGAGTGAGGTGGATTGCAATGCCCCTGTTTGAGTTGTGGGGATCTGACCTCAAGACACTTGCGAATCATCAGCACAGATACTGTGGGACCACAGGATCTTAAGGGAATCTGCCCTTTGCTCTTATTGTTTTCTGTGCTGACGATCATTCCCAAGGGCTTGAGTGCTCTTAGCAAGCAATCTCGCCAGGTCACATCCCTTACTAAGAAACTAATAGCAGTTATTAGCTGCTGGGGAAGGGAAAATTATTCTTCTTTGAAGATGTGGCTGCTGATAGGTTGGCCATGCTCTAGTGGATGACCCATGCACTAAATGCATTTAGTAGACTATTGCTTTTAAAATGACGGTAAGAGGACATGAACTTGGGAGTTTAGCTAAAGTTCTCCAAACCTGAAAGTTCATACACTGAGGGAAAGAACTATAAAAGTAAGAGGAAACATGAACTCTAATCATTATTAGAAGTTTAATGCATCTTCTTGCCACACCCCCTCCCCACACACAGGTTGTGGTGGCTCATTCTTTTAATTCAGTGCTTGTCAACCTTCCTAATTCTGTGACCCTTTAATACAGTTCCTCCTGTTGTGATGATCCCCAACCATAAAATTATTTCCTTGCTACTTCATAACTATAATTTTGCTACTGTTATGAATCATAATGTAAGTATATGATATGCAGGATATCTGATAAATGACCCCCAAATAGTTTGCATCCCAAAGGTTGAGAACCACTGCTTTAATTCCAACAGGATGTAGAGACATTTGGATCTTTGGACCTTCAAGGTCAGCCTGGCCTACATAGCACATTCCATGAGTACGACTACTGAACATGAATGACAAATGATGCATGTTTTCTCTTGTATGTAGTTCTTGTATTTTATGTAATAACAGAAAAGTAGAAGACATAGAAAAGTAGACAAAAATTATCTAGGTGGGCAATGGGAACAAATGGGAGGGGGAAGGAGAGAAGCTTGCTTAGGATGCAATATATTTCTGCATAAAAATTAAAAATACCCAGAAAATAGGAGCATGTTCTATACCCTATCCTTTCTATTTCTGCTAGCAATGATTACATTCATGTAGCACTTGCTTCTCCATGTCTGGCTTATTTTACTTAGCATAACGTTCTCTGGATTCAACCAGATTGTTTCAAACAGCAAGACTTCATTATTATTTTTTATTTTATTCGTTGAGACTTTCATATGGCGTGCCATGAGATACGAAAGATGGTCATCTAACCTCCCATTTCTCCCTCCAGCTCCCTGTAGATTTCCTCCACTATGTCTATCTCCCAAGTCCATGTCCTTCATTTTAAAGCAATAGTCCACTGAATGCATTTAGTGCTGCCTATATGTGCATGGGTGTGGGGTCATCCACTAGAGCATGACCAACCACATCTTCAAAGAAGAATAATTTTCTCTTCCCAGTAGCTAATAACCGCCATTTGTTTTTTAGCAACGGTGTGACCTGGAGAGTCTGAATGTTATATCCACTGCACATCCATATTGAATTTTCTATTTTTAAAATGCATTTTATGTGTATGTGCGTGTCTTAGTATGTATATGCCATGCGGTGTGGGTGCTCATGAAGACCAAAAGAGGGCGTTGGGTTTCTTGCCGATCTCTCCAGCCCCAATATATCATAGTTTCTTTATCTTTATATTTGTTGATGGGCACTTAGGTGGATTCCATACCTTGACTATTGTGGATGATGCTGCGATAAAATAAAGTGCAGAAAAATAATATACTGAGAAAATTCTTCTCCTGCCAGAGCAGCAGTTGCTGGTAACAATGGGATGTATCCCTCTGTTGATCTTTTTATGACTTTACGATATTTTAGTTATGCTACCAGGACTTGGCTACTTTTCATTTTCTGTACAATATACCTATAAAATCATATGAAGTCCAAAGTTAAGGTCTCATCTTCCCTTTAGAAGCCGATCGTCAATCCTTCCCCCTGCTCAGGTCAATAAGCTGTCCTCCAGTCTTCGCGCTATGCATCAACCATCTACGGAAGGGCATTTTGTCTTCTATTAAAAAGGATCACATTTTATGGAGTATGAAGGTGTTCTCTTTTGTCTAGAAATGGTTAATGCCTTCTTTAAAACATGTTGTGAAGTAGTTCATCTTCCAGCGTATTTTCTCTAATATCCCATTAATGGACAGTTAAACTGACCCTTCCTTTTTGTGTGTTTACTTTCCATATCTTGGATTGCTTCTAAAATTTTCTTTGGGAGGTAGAGAGGTGGCTCCGCAGGTAAGAGCACTTACTGCTCTTACAGAAATCCAGGCTTCAATTATCAGCACCCATGTGGTGCTTACAACCCTAAATTACTCTCGATCGACCCTAGGCAACTTCTGATTCCCTCTTCTGACCTCCACAGGTACCAGGCACTCACATTGTGCACATATATCCATGTAGGCAGAGTATTCATACACATAAAAAATAAATAAGTCTTTAAAAAATTCTTGGTAAGTAGATATCCCAGTATCTAAGTTACCATACATTTATAGAGGGGAGATCACCATTTAAAGTCTTTTTTTTTTTTTTATAACAGTTGACGAATTATTCTCCTGAATCAATTTTATTTATTTCTTTTTTCCCCCACCACACAGTTTTTTCCTATTGGTTCATGATGATATATGTCATTTAAATTTACAGGAATTTCCCACATGTTAGTACACAACCATTGAAGCATTGAAAGCTGAGATAATAACAGCATCAACCACTCTCTCCACATTCGCTTTCTAATGACTATGTCTCTGTATTGCCACCCCTCCTGCCTCTAAACTTGCTGACGGTTACAGACAAATCACTTAAAAGAGAGTTGACCACAGGTCATGTCCACTCAAGACGGAGGTCTCCATGCTAATGAGGTAAATGAGAGGCCTGAGGACATAGCCACAAAGTTTTTTCCCAGACATTCTCTCTGGCAAAAGGTATTAATCTCAGGCCCACCCTGAGAGGTGGAGTATGGTTTTAAATCCCAATGGCCCAGCCAGACACTGTCTTCAAGGGCAGAGGGGTGAATAGTCTTAAAGGATGACACCTAACTCTTTTCCTGGTCTTTGTTCACTTGTGTGCTGTGTGCATATTCTCTCTCTGTCTCTCTCTGTCTGTCTCTGACTGTCTCTGTCTCTCCCTCTCTCCCTGCCCTCCCCCCCCCAGGCTAGTCAGTTTTAAGTATTGGTTTGATTATTGTATGTCTTTAGTTTTTATTGATTTGTTTATTTTCATGCTAAGGACACATCACCCTCTTCTTCCTTCAGGATATGGCTTTGTATAATTACTTTATGGGATAGCCCACATTCTGGATATTGTAAGGGTTTCCTTAATTTTAGTGCTCCATTCATGAAAGTACTACCACTTATTTAACTAGCCCTTTGGGATGGTTATCTAGGTTGTGGGGCTTCCTTTTGTGACTCCTCTAACAGATAATATTTAGTTCCAAGGATATTGTAGCCTCACTTTGTCACATAAAGCCTGTGACTGGTTAATGAAGACAAACTGTTCCAAAGCCAAATGTTACTGGAAGGAACAATGCCAGGGGTAGTCATACCTGTAACTGTATCCTTTCCATGTTAAAGGGCTACGGATTTGCTTTTGTAACATCCTGCCATCAGACTTGATTTTTTTTTTTTTATTGATTTTTAAATTTATTTCAAAATGTTATTCCCATTCCCAGCTTCCCCGGCGTAATCCCCCATCCCCTCCCCGTCCCTTCTTCTATAAGGGCATTCCCCTCCCCCCTTCCCACCCCCCCCACATAGATTCTCTTGCCAGAAAATTATAGGTTTTTTTTTTTTTTTTTTGTGTGGGGCTGGAGGTGTGTGTGTGTGTGTGTGTGTGTGTGTGTGTGTGTGTGTGTGTGTGTGTGTGTAGGTCAGAGGACAGTTTTCGGGAGTTGGTCTGTTCTTCCACCATGGGATCTGGGTATTAAAATCATGTCATCAGGCTTAGAAAGCAAGCATTTTTATCTGCAGAGCAATCTTGCCAGCCCTATGCATAGAACTCTCTGAGTAACGCCAAGCTCCCGAAGGATGGAGCGAGTTCTTCCAACACACACCATGTAGCCCGCCTGCAGTTATTCTTACCCCTGTCGGTCTTTCCTTACCTCCTGGTAGCCTAAAGCTAGCACTTTGCTCTGTGCTTTGGGCCTGTGTCCTCAGCCTGCTTCCTGTCTTCTGTCTAGTGCCTTTTGTCCCTCTTGCTGTTTCCTCTTCCCTCAGTCCACTTTCAGTCTATAAATATATTTAGGTTTTCCCAGAGTTAACAGTTATGTCTCTATATTGTCACAGCCACTTGTTAAAGTTTTCATCCTCTATGCATTTGAACTTTTTTTTTTTTTCGAGCTGGGACCGAACCAGGACTTGGGTTGCTAGGCAAGCCTACCACTGAGCCAAACCCCAACCCCGCATTTGAACTTTTGAAAGAGAATAGTTTCTGCAAGGTGTGGTGGGGCATCCGTGTTATAAGTTCTTCTGCATTTTAGAATTTCATCCAGCACATTTGCCCGTTTTATAACCTAGTCATCTGTGTTGACCTCTTGACTTATTTCCACCTCTTCTCACCTTCTCCAACTGTCTTGCAGGCTAGACCCACATTCCTGTAGCTCTTCTAGATGAGGAACATGGAATAGCCTAAGGCAGGAGGGTTCACCATCATTTGAGAGGGTTGTGAGGACAACGGCATCTTCTTGAAGCTACTGGCATATTTGTTAAAGCAGGAAAGGATTATCCAGAGAAGAGGTTGGAAATATGAGGGATCACACTAGCGATGGGTAGGGGACCCAAAGAATAGAGGAGGATTTCAGTGACTGGGAAGGGACGAGAAATGAGACAGATGAGAGAGATAAACAAAGCCATAGGGAAGTTGGAATTCAGGTGTTTTCAGGTGACCCAGGTGTCTAGGCCATCTTTTAGCGACTGTTAGTGACTGTAGTAAACAAGGATGGAGGATGCAATGAGCTAGGCCTCCAAAGCAGAACGTGATAGTGTGACCACCAGGTTTGCAAGATGGGAAGGTTTTGAACCTTGCTATGGACAGGGTCTGTTTCTAGTGTTTTGCAGTCCTACTCCAAAAAAAAACAGATAATTTTCCTTCATGTTAAAAAATCATCTTGACTTGGAAGTGAGAAAAAAAATGTTAACAATCTTTTTTGTTTAAAACCATTTTTTAAAACACTGCTCTTGACTCTGACTGAGTTACATCTTTGTAAGAAGGTCATGGCTGCAGCCCCAGGATTCTTGTGGCTGAAAAAGAGCTATTAAGTTTTTATTATCTGTCAAATGTGTCTAACCATTTCCTCACGTCTAACTACTCCATGGGAAATTTGCACTAATTAAATGCTTATAATAATGCAGAAATGTTTATTTAATACATCGCTTAGTGCTTAATAGAAGGGCTTAGTAAGTATAATTTACTATTAAGTGATAAGTGCTGGATTCTCAGCTGACTTTTTTTTTCCTTTGTTACTTTTTGCTGTTTTTGTGTGTGTGTGTGTGTGTGTGTGTGTGCGCGCGTTTGCTCCCTTTTTTCCTCATATTATATGATGGCCTTGTAGCTCCTTCACCTCTTCTTCCTTTCTCCCTTATCCCGCAACGTGTTTGGGATGGCAGTGTATATAGCAGGCTGTGAAGGAAACGATCATTTGAACACAGGCCATGTAACCATCTAGAGGGACAAGTGGGGAGAGATATTTTCTAGTCCCATTCCCGCACTCATATTTACTGTGACTATTACTATTCTGGTTGAAAACAGTGGCCTTCTGCATCAACACCTTCTTGTGCAGGCTTTCGGAGAGGTAGTGAGCAGGAGAGAGAGAGTTTTTCAGCCACAGGTTTGTCCAACATGGATTCTGCATTCACAGATTCACCAACTGGATTGAGTGTATGTGAAGTGTTAGTCTCTCCTGAACATGTAACACATTTTGTTGTTGTTATTATTCCTTGTACAACACACTACGGGATCTATTTTTAAAGATTTACATTTATATTAGGGATAAGTCACCTGTGTACAGCTTAACAGTGTCATCCCACTGTTGATGTTGTACCTCGACACTGTGATGTAAACACGTAGCCTGCATTCTTAGTTGTCTCCAGAGGCATGTGACCAAGCATGGTTTAAAATATCTAGGCAGATACTGGAGAGGTGGCTCAGTGGTTAAGAGCATGTGCTGCCCTTGGAGAGGACCCAGGTTCAGATCTACATCAGGCAGTTCACAGCCACTTGTAACACTCTTTCCAGAGGACCCATTGCCCTCTTGCCTCTGTGGCACTGCAATGGTACACACACACACACACACACACACACACACACACACACACACACACGTGAGTGCGCGCATAAAATACATAGGCAAATTGGTAACTAAGACAGACTGGAGAGATGGCTCAGTGGTTAAGGGCATTGACTGCTCTTCCAGAGGTCCTGAGTTCAATTCCCGGCGACCACAAGACAGCTCACAGCTACCTGTAATTCCAATTCCAGGAGATCATATGACCCTTTCTGACCTTTGTAGTACACATATGGTACACAGACATACATGCAGGCAAAACACCTGTATAATGCAGAAAAAGTAAAAACAAAGGGGACAGAAACTCCCCCATCCCTAAAATGTCATAGGTTACACGCAAAGGCTGTACTACTTTTTACTGAGGTACTTGAGCAGCCTCAGATTTTGGTATGTGGTAGCGGGGTCTTGAAACCAGTCCACCATAGATCCTGAGAGGAGCCTGACTATATATTTTCATTTTACGAAAGTTGGAACTTGGTGGAAAGGTTAGGCGACTTGTTCCCGAGGACAGGTGTGTTGAGTAGCAGAGTCGAATGTAGAACAGAGACATAAGAGGCTTAAAACCACTGTGCTCAGCCGCCTCCCAGGGCACGCAGACGGATGCTTTACTTGCTAGGAAGTTTAAGCGCATGGGTACACGGTGCAGGTGGGCAGCGGACCGCCATGGGGAGTCATGTGGGACTGTTGAACACATGGCCTTGATCTGGTTTTATGTTCCACGCTAAAACAGGAACAGCAGCCTGGTCTCAAAGACGTTTTATTTGTTTTATTTTTCCATGTAGCCTTGACATTCCTGGAACTCATTCAGGCTGGCCTCAAACTCAGATTCACCTGTCTCTGCCTCCCCAGTGCTGGGATTCGAGGTGTGAGGCAGTGTTATGATTGGACCCAGAGAGCTGAGTCTCCCTGGGATATTTTTCTCCTTGTCTGATTTGGGGTGATCTCATTGAAATAATTAAGTTAACTTTTTTCCCCTACCTCTATGCCTTGGGTTCCTCGTCTATCACAGGTGACAGATTAAAAGGATCATGGTATAAAAAGATTTGAAAAGCATAAAGCAATATCCAAGTTAAAACCATTGCTGTCACCTCTGAACGTTAGGGATCAATTAGGTTCACACTGGAGCCACCATACCAGCCTTCTGCTAGTGATACTGTGTAGCAGATGGCGTAACCAGCTGTAGCATATTCTACAAAGTACTTGGAGCCTTATCTCTTTTCTGGGTTTAGACATTCCCAAAGAACATCAAGCAGTGGCTGTGTATCATCTCGTCCCCTGGGAAATTTTCCATTAGCGTCGAATTCTGTAGTCAAGAGCCAGAGCCATTGTCTGTGTTCAGGGTCCACAGTTGGCCCAGCTGCCATTCTGGGAGCACTGCCAGCTCTTGGTTTCAGCTCTTGGCACAAGGTGGCCTTGGGTTCCTGTGCTTTGGGTCCCCATGACTGTTTGCTCTCATTAGCACAGAGTCTTGATTCTGTGCTGCTGAAGGAGAGGAAAAGCACCTGGCATAGTTCCTGGAGTCTTGTCTCCAGGGCTTGCTTTGAGTGTGTTTGTACCCCACCACCTACCCACCCACCCACCCCACCCACCCACCCACCCACCTACCACCCACCACCCACCCACCCACCCACCCACCACCCACCCACCACCCACCCAAATGCCTTGCCCACCCACTACCCACCACCTGCCTGCTCTTACCTACCACCCACCTACTACCCACCCACCTACTACCTACCTACCTGCCTGCCTACCTGTCTGCCTGCCTGCCTGCCCCCTCCCCACCCCAGCCCCAGTTAGTCTGGCACTGGGGTTTGTCCTTTTGTTTTGCTTTGGTCTTTAAAACAAAGTAATTCTTTGAGGATTTCCTTCAGCATGTCTTTATATTCGTTTCCATTCTCTAAGTACCTCTGCTTTGAGGAAGACGCTGGATGTTGGGAGGTCAAGGAAGATCTTTTTTGCTAAAACATATCAGAATTGGCCCGGCTTTCTATTAGTTGCTCTAAAGTAGGGTAAACCCTCAACTGACATCCAAGTATCCCACCGGGGTTCTTGGATCCATCTGCACTTGACCAGACCTCGGATTGTTTTTCTTTTTTTCACACGGCCTATGAGTTTACTTACTACATCCTCCTTTGAGTGTTCTTGTCAAATGAGGAATCCTCTTTTAAATTCTCTGCCATCTGCTTTCTAGAAGTGGCACTATACGGTTGCTCCTTCAAATGTATTTTGCAGAGCATTATTATTTATTAATGATTTAAAAATATTTTTTTAAGAAACACTTGAGAAAGCTCCATAGCAACCGTGTTAAAGCAGCTTCCTTCCCTGCAGAAACCACTGAAGTTCATCATTAACTAATGGTGTGCCTGGCGACTCTCTTGAGTACACAGCTCCATGCAACGTCCATTCAATTTTAATCCACTTTTACCAGTAGAGTGTTCTCCATGCACCATCTCTATAAAATACAGTTGAAAGGTGTCAGTTGAGATGAGAAAGTATGTTCATTTTGTTATTTTTATTTCCTTGAATTGTGAAGGGAGGTAAACGGTTGAAGTGCTGAAGTTACCACGTTGTGGCTCCTGCAGGCTGAGGGTGTCTGGGTTCTGAACTGAGTCTAATGAGCTGACTGTTCTGAAACGCCTGTCTCCATCTTATCCCCACAGCTCCCCTTTGAACTAGAGATTTACTACATCCAGCATGTTATGCTCTACGTGGTCCCCATCTACCTGCTTTGGAAAGGAGGTAAGGCCAGTACAGCAGATGCCTTTGGCATCTCCGTGCTCTCTCTTCTCTCTCTTTTCTCTCTCTCTCTCTCTCTCCCTCCCTCCCTCTCCTTCCTCTCCCACTCCCTCTCCCTGTCTGCCTGTCTCTCTTTGGAGAAGTCACCCCCTCTTGGGCGCCTACCAGGATCTTGAGGTGGGACTTGACTGAGTATCTGCATGCTTGCACGCCAATCTTTCGAGGCACTGGGGAAGTGGGCATGAATGAGACCGCAAAGAACCATCGCTTTGGAATTGAGCATGGTATTGCTGACTGCCTGTCGTAGGACCCGGGTTATCGGGTCTTGGTTGGTGTCCCGGGGTTTGTGTGGAAGTCAGCGCACTGTGTTGTTCTTTCGCTTCTGCCTACCCTTGGCTCAGGGTATACTTGAGAGTTGGAGAGAAGAAAGTACTTCATCTCTTAGGAGAGAGACTTTGCGTTCTTGCTTTTGTGTCTGTGATCTCAGAAGCAGAGACGCTCTGGAAAGGGTGAAGGACACAGCCTAGGAGATTATGGAATTGAAGAAAGAGACAGATGAAAGCATTGTCCTCCGTATAAGAAATGACTACATACATTACTGTGGCCAAGATGGCACTGACCTAGCAGAGACAGTCTGCATAGGAACCTGAAACTCTGGTGATCTCTGCTGTAGACTGAAAGGTGTCGTTCCTGTGCCTTCTGTGGTATCCTGAAAGCCTCCACAACTGGGGGATTTTCCTCTCTACTCAGCCACCAGAACCTGTCTGTTTAGCTTGCTGGGATTTTCTCGGAGACAAACCCTTTCCTACTGTACTTCAGGCAGCAAAGTTCCGTTTCTATCCCTTTAAACATGGCCTGGAGCCACATGGGGCCTTGGGCTCACCCGCTGGTACCTTTGTAGTACTTGCTGGGCCTGTCAGGTCGGTTTTCCAAACTTTCTTTTCAAACTCTTCTTTGAGGCTGCTTTAACCTGGTGTGGCCACTAGGGGGCTCATGCTGTTAAAGTATTGTTTTCTCTACTAAGCTGCCAGAGAAGTCTGACATTCCTACACCCAGGAGACTCCTGCTGTTTCCCAGCTCTGTCCCTTGTGGCAAAGGCAGTGGTCTAATTAACAATGGTCAAACCTAAGGACTACATGCATTCCAAATGGAACCAGGCCACCCAGCCCAGAGATAGCTATCTTATTGGTCCTGATTGCACCCATCTCATGGCCAAATCCACATCCTTGTCATTGAGAGGATTTTGTACCTTCTTCCCTCTGGGGTGGAAGTCGGGGGTTAGGGGGAAGACAGCCCAGGATGCCAACCCTGTAAATAGGGGTGATTCTCTGCAGCCCTCTGTTGGGTCAGTTTCTGGATTCTTGGAGGCAGCTGAGCTGAGGAATGGGGATTCTGACTCTTCATGGCTACTCGTTTCCTATTTTTAAAGATTCTTTCACTTCCGCTTGAGGAGAAGCTGTAGCACCAGCAATGGTAATATAAGTCACAGTAAATAATAGTAATTACCTTTTTCCTGACTGTTTGTTCTCTGCAGAATATGTGTACTATGCATATTTTGTTTATGTACACTTTTAAACAGTCTGTTCTTGGATCCTGCTATGGACAAGAAATTTAAGGCCAAGCATATTAAATACTCTGTCCATTGCTGTAAGGAACAAAGCTAGAATTCACAGGCTAGCCAAAGTCCCTTTCCTGACTAAAGCTTTCTCCCATATACAATACTGTCTAGAAGGACAGATGTTTTTGTCTTTACCACAGCAGCCTGGAAATCCCATTCCGTGTGTCCTTTCTTTCCTGCTTCAATTCAACAATTTATTCAATGTGGATGTGTTGAACGCCTCCCGTGTGTCAGGCATTCATAGTTGTGAATGGGGACCTGGGGGAAACTTGAGCATTGCAACACAGCATAGTAAGTGCTACAGAGTGGAGTGTGGGAACAAAACTCTGCTTCCAAAGATCAACTCTTCATTTCTGCACCATTTCGAGGAAGATAATTGTATATCCCTAGAGGAAATGCTATTATCTGAGGCCCTTAACTCATGAGATGCAAAATAGGACCTTAAGAAGGGGTGCTCTGTTCTTTTAATGCTAATCCCTCATTGCTACCTGAGCGTGGTGAGGGTCTAGCTGACAAGGCAGGAAGGATCACGGCCCTTTCACTGCAGGTCCCTGTAAGAGCACCTAACCGACCCATAGTACTTGAAGGCACTCGGCCTTCTGTCCTGATGGTATAGAGCTTATTTCACTGGGCCTCGGTCTCTCTCTCTCTCTCTCTCTCTCTCTCTCTCTCTCTCTCTCTCTCTCTCCCTAACTCTTGCTGCCATCTGCTGTTCGCGTGGGAATTGTGAGTATGAATGAAGATAAAAATACTGTACTTCTTCCAAAGCAAGGCTAGCGTTGCTTTTGGTCCTTAGCCTTGGGCTCTCCCCCTTTAGGAGGAGGCAGACATCTGGAGAGATGAGCCGATAAGCCCCTTGAAAACCAAGAAAACAGCTTCAGGGTTCTGTTCTCAGGACTCTAGGAAATGCTTGGTGGTTTTAACTCCAGAGAAGATTGCATGAGCCCGAAGCCCCTGTTTCTGGAACTGGGCTGTCTGGTGTTAAGTGGGAATCCCATTCCTTCCTCATTTCCACCATTCTTACAGATCATCCCAGGCCGCATGGCCATTCTTGTCCACAAAGTTCATTTCCAGCCTAGCCCTTCCTTTCCTCCCAACTGTTTGCCTTTGGTTTCCTGAACTAAATTTCCTTTTTGTTTTTATTTTGTGTTTGTTGTTCTTGTGTTGTTGTAAAAATATAAAAAATAAAAAAGTAATGGTGTCTTTTACCTTGCTAGGTCCGCACTGCGGTGTCCCAAGATATCTGCTAGATATCTTGGCAGAAACACATCCCAACTCCGAGGCGGCCCAGTGTCTCCAGCCACCACACTCAAACCGTCACATAAAAGAACACACAACACAATAATCTTTGACCCATTTGATAAGATATAATTGCCCACTTAAACATACAAAGCCCGGTACTATCCATCCCTTAGGAACATTAATAACAACCTGTAAATACACAGAGCAGAACCTTAACATCACCTGCCATGGCTTCTCACCCTCTCCTCTGTCTTGTCTCTTCCTCTCTCCCCTAGTCTCCTCCTCTTCCTTCAAACTTCTCTCCCACCCATCCTTCCTTCTCCTCCAATGACAGGCCTCCTTCTATCCTGTACCTGTCCCTCACCTGTACTTTACAAATTCAATGGGGAGGTTCTGGTGAAGTCACCTGATTCCTGAGTATGTGATTACGCAGCTGACCTTGGGGCAGTGGAATTAGCATCAAGATACAGATAACTTCAGGGCAAACCACAGCATTCTTGTCTTTGTTTTGGTCTTTGTCCTGGTTGTTAACGTTTGTGTGTGTGTGTTTTTTTTTCTCTATTGTACCTTGTGCAATGCAGTTGTATATGCTCGTAGGGTATACCTTGAGACACAGCAGAATGATTGAAGCATACTTGATGTTGAGAGAATGAATGGTGCTAATCAAACTGCCCTTCTAGGAAACACCTGGCCAGCAGCTCTCAACACAACCAAGCTTCCTCTGTGTTCCTCCCAGGCTGTGCAGTGGACCCTGCCCCGTGTGTTGCCTGGTAACTGCACTGCCCTCTCAGGTTCATTGTTTCATCTCCACTTCAGGGAAATGTGCTCTCTCTTTTATCATTCTCTCCACCACCAACTCCCCCTCTCCTGCTTCCTCCTCCTCCCTTCATGCTAATTCTCTGACCTCCACCTTCTGGGTGTAGATGAGAGGCACCTCTGCAGGTCACCATGCCTGATTTATGTAGTCAGGATCAAACTCAGGATCTGGTATTTACTAGGCAGCAGAATATCAACTGAGCTGTCTTCCCGAGCCTTCTCTACTCTCCTTTTGACCACTACAGTCGCCTGATTTGTTGTTCTTGTTATTGTTCAGTTCCCTCAAATTCTCGGAAGTCTGTGGCCCGTGGTTCTCAGTATTTCTCTTGCAGGGTAAGTCAGCATTCCGAGGAACTTGTATTGAAGAACATGTTAGTTGCACGCCTAGCTTCTGAAGGTTTGGGCCTGTTAATTGCCCTAGCTTCCAAATGCCCTTCGTTTTAGTTACCAGGTCTTGATTTTCCCCAAGACTGCTCTGAGATAATAAACTACTATGGCCATTTCTTAGGGCTGTGAAGTCATTCAATTTCTTGTCTTCCCAGTTAGCTTGTACCACCATGACCAGTCACTGGAATTTTCCTTTCACAAGCTCCTGAGACTCTCATATCCCCCTGTCCCCTCTAACAGGGACCAATTTCCAGTTCCTCTGTAGGGTTCCCAGCTTTAGCCCAGTGGAGAAAATCACGTGATTCTGGTGAAGGCCACTGAGGCTTCATGTCCTCTATTACAGCATAACAGCACCATTTTCTGTCTTCTCTGTCTTTGTTTAGATCCTCCACACATTGCCCTTAGTAATGCCCAGATAGAAACCTTTCCCACCTTCTTCAAGCGTCCTGCCCACCATATTCAAACGTCCTATTCTTTGTATGCTCAAAAGTCTGCCTGTCCCCCATGACTGCAAAACCAGAAGTTAACATACGGGAATTCTCTTTTTTTTTTTTTTTTTTTTTTTTTTTTTTGAGTTAGGGACCGAATCAGGGCTTTGCACTTGCTAGGCAAGCGCCTACCACTGAGATAAATCCCAACCCCACGGGAATTCTTTAATACTGCTCTTCCACTTTTTAGCCTCTTTACCCACGCTTGTTTCAGATGCTTCTCCTTCTGTCTCAGAAGAAGACATGGCCCTGACAGCGGGCCAGTCACACCTTTGTTACCCTCCACCCTCTGGAGAACCACCTCATTTTATCAGGTCTTGGTTTGTTTGTGTGGTTGGTGTGGGGTTGTTTGTTTGGGTTTTGGGTTTTGGTTTTTTGAGACAGGGTTTCTCTATGTTGCCATGGCTGTCCTGGAACTCTCTCTGTAGACTGAACTTGTTTCTAACTCAAAAGAAATTCACCTGCTTCTGGGAATTAAAGACATGTGTTACCACTGCCTGGCAACAGTATTTCCTTCGCCTCCCTCCCTCCCTCCTCCTTCCTCCTCCCTCCCTCCCTCCCTCTCTCCCACCAGTTTTTCAAGCAATCAAGCCCTTCTCAGCTCTATCTTTGTTTCTTTTTCTTCTCAAACATCTAAAAATTTTTAAAGACTCATCCAGTCCAAGGATAGTTATGAGCACAGCTCAGCACAGAATCATAAACTTACTTATTATGAATTTTATTTGTAATTGGTTTTTTTTTGTGACTTGGTTCTCTAGCATGAATTTTGTAAAAGCCAAATTATCAAAAGGCTAAGCATGCATGGCATAAACAATATTTCCAAAACTTTACTCTTCAGGTATTATGGGTTTTTTTTCCTTTTTCATGTGAACATCTATTATTCTGAGTGTGATATATGCCTCTCAATCTATTGACTCTTTTAAACAAACCACAAAATATGATTATTCTTAAGGCAACCCTCATAATGTTTGATAAAGCATATAGCTTTGACTTCCTGGCTATTTTTAGACGCTTGCAATATATATAATATATATTATATACATATATATTATATATCACTATTAAAAATTATTTGCAACAAGAAATCACCTTATGAACATTGGCATTTTTGGAAAACATTTCTGTTCTGTCTGAGTCAGCTCTATTAACTGTCCTTCCTTACAACATTGCAATCTGACATTCACTTTCTTACCAGAGTCTTCGTGGAATTAGCACCGCCAAAGATCACCAACATTGATCTGGCCAAACGTAAAAATCAGTCTTTCTCTAATTCAAGCTCTACTGCGTTGGAGATGGTTGACTGCTGCCCTTTGAAACCTAGTTTTGACCTTTCCACATCTGCCTTTCTTCTGGCCTGTTCTCCTCACTGAATGTGCTTCCACAGTGTCCTTCACAGGGCCCTTTTCTCTAGTCCTCTGGGATGTCCATTTCCAAGAGGTCTGTTTTAGGCTCATTCTCCCTCGAAGATTCTGGCATCATTTTGTATATTTTCATAGCTTGCCTGTCAGTTACTGTGAGGCTGGCTGCGGCCACCATTCATAGCCCTGATTTGCATATAAAAGCAAGAAAATAATCTTTGGGAGTGGTTCTCTCTCCATCTTTATGTCAGATCCAGGCATTGAACTCAGGCTTTAAGGCCTGTGTGTGGGAGAAGCTTTTAGTTTTTAGAAAGCTCTACCTGACTGTCCCCAGCACAGCTGACTCTACTTTTACCCTTTTCATCCCCCTCCCCGATTTTCTGTTTTTCACATCTTACCCAGTAACATAACAAAGTCATTCCAGGTAGCGTCTAGAAAGAGCTGCCCCAAGGATCCCACCTACTTCATTCATTCATTCATTCATTCATTCATTCATTCATTCATTTCATTCTGTATTTAGTGCTTTCTTTCAGACACTCTTCCCACTGGCCACTGGGGTGCGCTAATGAGCGAAGTTCAGACAGTACTTCCCGCTCGGCTTTTGTGAGCCTGTGCCCTGAGAGAAAAGAATCAGTTACAGGAATAGGTTGAAACGGAGGGGAGTGCCGGGAAGCGCTTATAAGAGTACAGGACCATACAGGCTCACCTAGTCTGGGGGCTGGAGGGAGTAGAGACAGACAGACAGACAGACAGACAGACAGACAGGGAGAGACGGACAGAGAAAGGAAGAATGAGAAGGAGGAGGGAGGGAGAGAGAGGAGGAGAGAGAGGAGAGAGAGAGAGAGAGAGAGAGAGAGAGAGAGAGAGAGAGAGAGGCAGACAGACAGGGGGCAAGAGAGAGAGAGAGAGAGAGAGAGAGAGAGAGAGAGATCCCCTCCAGGAGGTGATGCTTACATGGAGATTGGAAGGCTAAGTGGGAATTTACCAGGCACATAGAGCTTCAGGGGCCATGAACTCTTGTGGCTGGACACAATGTCATATACAATAGCATTGTGGCAAGGCTAAGAAGAGTGAGGAAGGCTAAGTGTGACGACACTGGGCCCAAGCCAAGGGGCAGGTGAGGTCAAGAATAAAAGGCTTTGTGAACCATTATTGGTTGCTCCTGTTTATTGAACACGGAAGAGGCAGTGAAAGTTTTGAGATAATGCTGGCTTATTTTACACGTGGACTTTGTTCCCTGCTTCAAGTTCCTTTACACAGTTCACAGACCTTCCTTAGTTTAACAGCTAAAAGTTTAAAACTCCTGATATTAAAAGTATCCTTTCTACCCATTCCATGCTCTCTACCCCTGTCCTTACCATTAGAGGAAGCAGCCACTTTGGGTTTCAGATAGCGGTCCACTGCTCCTTTTGTGTAGTTGTCCTTCTGTGTCCACAGCTCCTGCTACATTCGTTTCTTTATGTGCCTGCACTGCGCCATGGCATGTATGTGGAGGTCAGAGGACCAACTTGCTGGATTTGGTTCTTTCCTCCTACCATATGAGGGTGAGGCTGAGCACCAAATTCAGGTCCTCAGTGGGCCTTTACCCACTGACCCATCTCACTGGCTCCCGGGTTCTGTTTCCTTCCCATCCCTGGATTCAGTCAAACATTACTTGAAAGTATTTTTTAAAAAATCGTCTGCACCGAACATGTACAGACTTTTTTCTCATTATTGTTCCCCAAGCAATATAGTATAACAGTGTTTAGTATAATGTTTATATAGTATCGGCTATTGTAAATTATCTGGAGATGATTTAAATTATGTGGAAGGTTTGTGTACGTTATGTGCAAACACTGTTCCATTTTCTGTAATCATCTTGAGCACTGCTTATTTGGGTATTTATGTGGATTCCTGGAACCAAGCCCTTTGGATATCAAGGGATAACTATACAAGGAAATGATCAAAAAAAATTACTCCTTACGCCAACCACTCAAAAACAGCAGGTCTGCTCTTGCCATTGAAGCTGTTGCTGCGTTTTAGCTTAGAGAGCTGTTTCCGCTGGGCTCGCACTATCTCTTTCCTTTGGTTTTTCACAGCAGCTTAATAGTCCATAATATTGATGATAAGGTATAATAAAAAAGGCAGTACTTTCTCTAACATAAGTAATGCCGAGTATTCCTTCAAACACTAACTCGTTTGATCCCAACATAACTTGTCAGGAGGTGGCCCTGTTCCTCTGTTCATTTAGGAGAAAATGGATGTTTAGTCAATGGCGGATCCGTCATTTGAACTCATGACTGTGGGTTGAAGGTGTTTCTTTTTACACAGTAACATGGGGTTCCAAGAGTGAACCATAATTTATTCATTGATATGCATTTGAGTGGTTTCCACACAGATTTGGAGTTTCCAAATTCCAAAGACCATGTTTTTCCAACTCTTTTTTTTTGTTGTTGTATTTTTGTCTGTCTGGTAGGTTAAAACCAAAACAAAATAAAACAAAAGAGTATAGCCGTTCAATTATATTTTCAGTTTCCTTTTCTTGGAAGCCGAGCACTTTAGAGACATGTTTCTAGTCTGTCTGTCTTTCCGTGCTGGAGATAGAACCCAGGACCTTCTGTGTGCACTTTCTCACTAAGCCACACTCCCAGAACCTTCTTACAGGTGTGTAGGATTGCCGTCTGCTTCCCCAGTCTTTGAACTCCATGCCTTTTCTCCGTGCTCGATTTTCTATTCTGTCTTTAGATAAGTTGGGTGTCAGTAGCTCTTTACATGGGGATATTAGGGGTTAGCCGACATGGCCCCCAGATTTGTCTTTGGACTTTGTTTGCGTTCTAGTTTATGCAGATTTTTTGGGTAATTTCCTTGGCTGCTGGATTTTTGAGTTGTGTTAAGCCCTTTCTTCCTCCATGGTGATATATAAACATATAGTACTCCTCCCTTATTTATCTGTGGGGTGTGGAGACAGTCCAAGGCTCTCTAGGTGGGTGCCTGAAACTTCAGGTAGCATCATACCTTGTATACACTTGTGGTTTTTTCCCTTTGATAATGCCTTCATTCATGAGTTAGGTATAATAAGGGATTACTAATAGCTATTATTAAAATAATTAGAACAGTTCCTGCTATCTCTAGAGCCACCCTTGGGGATCCAGCTTTGGCAGTCATCACCTTCAGTGGTGGCAGTTGGCTCCCTGTGGTTTTCCATTCGCCTTAACACCCCCTGCCCCCATTCTAATAAATTCTAAAGCTACTCCTATAAAGCATTTCCCTATTTAGAAACTTACAGTGGTTCTCGCTGCACCCAGTGGACAAAAAGACCCTGGGTAACCTGACCTCTAACTTTTCTCCAACCCCATCTGTTTTAGTCCCTTCCTCGCAGTGTCACCTTAGCTGATAACTGAATCCTTTGTGATCCCCGAGCTTCCAGTTCATGTCTGTGTGTGTTTGCAACACTGCAGCGGCTGCTGAGAATAGTCTTCTCTCTGTCAGCCCTCGGCCTGGACAAGATTCTTTAAACTCCCCTCAGCTATGCCCTTCTCCATGGAAAAGGTGCCCACAGAAACGCCCCTCCCACTCCCTTGGCTGCCTCCTTCCCTCCTGTGTCGTCCTCTTCGCTGGCTGCTGAGCAGGTATCTTTTGCAGTCTCTTTTCCCAGCAGCCCCTGAAGGATAGGGAGGTTTCCTTTGTTATGGGTTTGAGAGCAGCGTGAATGGGTGAAGGCTGTGCTCAGATGGTATTCACGCACAGGCACGTACACAGAATAGAGGATGCATCTTCTAAGCCAACTTTTATCGTCTGCGTTGCATATTTTCTTTTTACTTTTACTTACGGAATCTTGATCTCATTTAATCTCCACACATTTTTTAGACTTACGGGACTCTAACCGCCTTACCAGCCGCCATACAACCTTGAAAGAAAAAAAAAAGCAAATCATCCGCATTAATGTAAGGAAAAATGAAGTGTTTCAGTCAGTTATTGAATGCCAGCACCAAACCACAGTTTCTACAGTAGTCAGGCATATTTTTCCTTAATGTAAATCACTGATCTCCTCTTATATTACTGTTGCTGCAGGTGGCTCAAAAATGCATTGGTCTTTTGTGGTTTTGATCATGCAAAATTTCTTTGTAATTTTAATTGATCTGCTTTTAATTCATTAGCTCCTGGATTTTGGGTTGTGTTAAGAAGTCTTTTCCTTCTTCATGGTGTTATATAAACATGTAGGTATTTATCTGTGGGGGAATGTACACACACACACACACACACACACACACACACACGCACGCACGCGCGCGCGTGCGCGCGCACTCATTCTGAGAGAGGAATAGTTATACTTCTTCAACTGCCCCAAGGGGTACCTTCTGGAGTTTATTCTGGCCCTTGAACAGGAGCAGGGAAGCTGGCTTCTGGACACCATACACTGGATTTGGGGCTGTGGGTTCAAAAAAGTTGATATTGCTAATTGCTAGGAGGCAATGACATAGGACCTAGTGCTTTGAGGTCTCTTTGTCTTTGTCACTTGCAAGCTAGGGTAGTACTAGGACCTACCTTCTTGATTGTCATGAGGATCCCCAGAGCTGATGTGCATGACAAGTCCTTACCCCAGCATCGGGTCAATGCAGTGGTTTCCCCTTACTAGGGCGATTTTTATTCACCACTAATTCTTTTGCCTCTCATGAATTTATATATGTCTCTCTTTACTAGACTGTGGGCTCCGGGGGTAAGGATTATGCCTTGATCAATTCTAAAGCCACAAAACCCTGCAGGGACAGATTTCGTGATTAGCAGTGGATTTAGCAGCTTCTGCTTCCTTCTTTGAGATGCTGATTTCTCCCCAGGGCCAGATGCTCACATCTCCTGGCTCTCTGGCTCCTGTTGAACTTGCTGCTTGGCTTCCTCGGCTTTGCTCATCCTGACGCTAGTTTCCTGTGGACAGGCAGTGCAGCCTGGGAGCACTTCAAAAGAATATGGCCAGCATCCAACTCCGTATGTTCAGGCCCCTCGTCCTAACCTGTTCTTGTTCCTTGTCCTCCATGGACCCTCCAGTTCAGCCACCACCATTGCTTCGTGTTCTCCACTGACCAGTTCAGAAGTTCCGACTTTAAACACCTCTACAGTTCTAGCCCCTTTTGGCCCTTCCTCCCCACCTCAGTCTTCCAGCCTAGTGCAGTTTCTCATCCTCTAAGGTGGGGGTCACTTTGTTTGCTCACTTGCATCCCAGCCCCCCCCCCCATACCCTTCCTGCCATCCACCATCTCTGTCGACCATATCATCAGAACAAGCAGCTCGGATAAGATTTGTCCACTGCGTGTAACTCACTTTAGGATTCTTACTGTACTCTCTCATTCATTCACATGATGTGAAAGATCACTTACAGTCTGACCTTACTTAGCTTGATCCTGTTTCCCGTTACTCAGACTCTGACCCGTTACTTAGTCGTTTGGAAGCAACTGATCTGTTGTTCTCCAACCACTCAGCCCCCTACCTTACACACACACACACACACACACACACACACACACACACACACACACACACACACACACATTTTCCTCTATAACCCTATGGACTCCAGCCCCCCTTTATAAATTAGCTTAGGGTGCTGCCTTTTTTGTTCCCAGATGTGTCTCACTGAGGCAAGTGGAAACACACTTTCCTTTTGGTGCCTTTTCCTTTGCACTTTAGTATGTGTATTGAGAGTAGCCTTCACCCCAGCGAGGGCCGTGTCTCTTTGTGTTTCACCACCAGGTGGCAGCAGTCACACATTTTTAATCTCAGGAGCTAAAGTTTGGATATTTGTTTTAAATCACTAAATAAATAATAAACATTAAACTAACATTTTTTAATGGTTGAAATGCTGTGGAAGTGAGGGTGACAGTGAAGTCCACAAGTCTTCTAGGATTTGGGCTTAGGTGACGGGACCACTAACAGAGAAGGCACAGAAAGGTAGGCACATATTTTAGGAAGTGACTTTTTTCTGAGTGCTGTAACAAAAATACCATTCCGGAGGCAGGGCAACCCAAGATCCAGGTATAGCACTCTGGTGAGGGCTCTTTTCTTTATGGGTGCTGCTGTCTGTCTACATCCACACATCCTCGAATGTGCCACAGATGAATAGGTCCTTTTTGACCCATTTTATAAGGTTGCTGATCCCATTTATAAGGGCTCTACCCTGTAATGCCCCACCTTCTCGAACCATCACATTGGCAGTGAGGTTTCAACATGAATTTAGGGGATACATGTTCAATTTGTAGCAGAAAGGGCATGGCTGAGCTTGAGTGCTTCCTTCTAACCTGTTCAGGCTGAGTTGTCTTGGAGACAGCAGGATAGAAAGTTCTAGAACTGTTTGGGGAATTCTGGGAAGGGGGTGACTTCAATGCCATTGCTGTAGAAATAGTGGTAGAAGCTTTGTAATGGATGAGGTCATCCAAGGGAGCTAGGTAGCTGAGAGGGCAGAAGAACCTTGGGATAAAGCAACCCTGAAAAGGTGGACAAAGAAAAAAAAAATGCTGTCAGGAGATTGTCCTGAAGCAGTAGAAAGTTCACTTCATTAGCAGTAACCAAAGCACATATTATCTGAGAAGCTCTGCTAAATCAGGTCTCTGGGGAAGATGGGAAGTGAAGAGTGGGGGCGAGCATCTATGAGCATCAAAGAATCAACGGAGAGGTTTCCCTCAGCACTCCCAGTTTCCTCTTCTCTGCTCTCATTTTCCTCCCTTCCTCCCATTCTCTCCTCCTTTCCCCAGGACTGGGTCAGTTGAAATCCCATGACAAGGTCAGTAGTGTGAGAGAGCTTTGATGGCATTCAGGAGAAGCAGGAGTCAGTGAGCTCTAAGGTTATGATACTTGCTGAGATGCTGCATGGGAAATGACAATGGCAAGAGGACGAGGCGGTGAGGAAATGGAAGGAGTCTAGGTTCTTTGAACACGGTCCGTAGGTAGGCTTGTTTTGTGTCTATGTTCATGTGTACATGGATGAATGTCTGTGAGCTGGCGCATACACACAATGGATGTGTGTGTAGGCCAGAGGTGGTGTTCTCTAGTGTTCCTTAGGTGCCGTCCACTTTAGGTTTTGACAAAGGGTCCCTCTTCCATTGCGTTGCCTGAGCCACATAAGGAGAAGAGGGATTTGATGGAAACATCTCTTTTAGGACTATTCTAAAATCTCTCATTCTTTGCGCATTGTCCAGCTGTGGGTCTCTGTATCTGTCCCCATCGGCTGCAGGTGAAAGCTTCTCTGATGACGGCTGGGCAAGGCACTGACCTCTAAGTATAGCAGAATGTCTCTAGGAATCTTAGCAGAACAGTGAATCCCTGATATTTTTTACATATGGGTTCTTAAAGCCGTCATCTTACCAAATGAGCTATCTCATAGAATTCTTTCGAAGATGATTTTTATTTTATTTTATTATTTTTGTGTATATGAGTGTTTTGCCTGCCTGTCTGTCTATGCATCGCATGCATATCAAGTGCCTGTGGAATCCAGAAGAGGGCATTGGATGCTCTCTGTAACTGGAATTGCAGGCAGGCAGTTGGGTGCTGGAAACTTGGGTCCCCTGGAAGAACAGCCAGAGAATGGGAGGAAGGTGGGTCTAGCTAAAGCAGGTCCTGTCTTACCTCCCATCCTGTCAGAGGCACTGAGAAGGCACTGAGTAGAGTGAAGGTATACAGGTCTGTCTGTCCAGAGACTGGCTGTCCTGATAGGCACATGATAGAACCGCATGCTCTGCAGTGTAGTGCATGTTCTGAGATCAGCCAAGTTCCGTAACTTCACTGCACACCCGTTTCTTTGCAAAATAAGAATAATGCTCTTCCGTTACAGGGTTGTAATGAGCATTACATGGCATCGTATGTGAAGAATTTTTAATGGTGCCTGTTGCCTAGGCAGTGGTGGGCTAGTTGTTCAGTAGTATGGGGATGGTTTCTGCTCGTCAGTGTACAAAGACCTTGCCTACCAACCCAATAAAGTTGAGTATCCACAGTTTCTTCATCTCCCACCCTTAGCATGGGATGCCTTGGGAATCACCTACTGTGAGGAGAGGTACGAGAAGCTCCTCCTGCCCACTAGATCAAGTTTAAGGCCACTAGCCAGGGGTTACAGTCAAAAAGGTCAAAGTAGGGCTGAACAGAAGGGAGGCCAGGAGAGAGCAGAGGAAACAGTAGGTACAAGCGTGTGTGTGTGTGTGTGTGTGTGTGTGTGTGTGTGTGAGGACAGCAAAGGGATCAGTAGTTTATAAGGAAGTCTAGCGGCCCGTGCCCTGTAAGAATGAGGATATGAAAAGTGAACTCTTCAGAGGTTGTGGTCAGATTATCCTCTCAGAGGTGAAGCCCATAGGTATGATGACAGAGGGCAAGGTTGTGAGTAACAAAGTGCAGCAGACCTGTGGAGGGTCAAGATGACACAAAGTAAGGGCCATGCAAGAGGCACCCACGAGGATGTTGAAATCCCCCTGAATGCTGTTAGGAAGGGCAGGGTGAAGGAAGCCCTCTAGTCTGGGGTGGGATTCACAGTGACCCTGAAGGGGCAGTGGTGATTAACGTGACCTGCAAGGTGGGACCTTGAAGAGAGTGACACAGAAGCCACAGGCACTGTGGTGTCTGTCTATTAACTTATGTCTATGCCTTGGTTTGTCACTGGCCAACAGTCTGCTTCCTGTTCCATCAAAATTGCTGCAGACTCCTCCATATACTGCCAGTGCTAGTCAGCACTTTGAAATTCGGGTGATTTGTCAGATTTGCTGATAAATCTTATAGCATGCCTTTATGAACATACCTGGGTTGCAAAACAGTATAGATATTTTAATGACTTCTTTTAACTTTGATACATTTTGTAATTGTTTGCTCTTTATTTTATGTTTTTCAAACATAAATGTAGAAAACAAGAGGTGTCTTTTCTAAATATTCTCCTCGTTCCTGACCCCTCTTTGCCTGGTCTCTAGGCTGCAGGAAATCCCCCCTTGTATACACTAGAGGGCGCTCTAGCTTCAGAATTGGCAAACAGGGTCTTTTCTAGTGAAGAAGTGGTTGTTTTCAGGTGTTAACTATTCAACAGCCCTTGGGTACATTTCAGGAGACTGGGTTTAAGAACCCTGGTGTCCTATGATCTGAAAAGACACCTCTCCAGTTGGCTTGCAGCTTCAGCAACATGAAAATTGAGGCCCAGGCCGTCTGCGAGTTGGTTTCCAGGACCCGCTAGAACCAAGCTCTTTGTTTGCCTCAACATTGACCTCAGGTCATTCACCTCAGGGTCTGGGTTGGGTCTCCTGCTTCTCTGCCCAGGTGAGCCCATTGCACCCATCCGGGCTGGCAAACCTTACGGTTCTGGGAAAGTTCTTATCACTTGGGCTTCTTGACTCTGTTTTTCTGGTTGGACAAGGCCAGAGAAAAGGCTAAGAACACACACAGAATGTCCTGAGTTGGAGGTGAGCTGGGGAAGGGGAGCCGAGTGGAGGAATGTAGACTGTGGCCAATGGCTGAGCCTTACACAATAGGGAAGGTAGGAGAGTCTCTGAAGGCCATTGAATTTTCCCTGCGAAGAATGTCGCTGGGGTTCTGTGGGAACAAAAACTTAAGTCAAGGGTTTTCTGCCTTAATTTTAGCACCATTTCAGGTTCCCACCTGGCTAAATTCTTTGCTCCTTTACTGGTGCCTCTCCCCCAGGATATCTTCAGGCTCCAGGGCTCTCCCCACTTGAGTGGATCTCCTGTCTGCGTCCACTGACAAACCCCAAGTTTTCCATCACCCTGAGGTGCTTGTTACTTAAGTAGGAATTGTGGAGTCCACCCTACCTCCGGGGTTTGAGTCCTAGGAAGCAGGTCGGAAGAGCCTGCTTGCACTTCCTACAACTTCCTGGCAACAGTGTAGTGGTGGCAGCAGCAGCAGCAGCAGCAGCAGCTGAACCAGGGGACCTGATAACAATGCAGGTTCTCTGATTCCAGATTGGAGGTCACTCCTCAGACCTACTGGATCCAAAACTGTAGACCGGTGTCCAGAAAACTGTGTTTTAATCAGCCATCGTGCCATGGAAGATTGAATCTCCGCCTTCACAATGGCTGACATAGAATGGACGTTAAGCCTCATTGCTTCAAATGATCCAGGAGTTGGTTTCCCCTTGCTCACAGCTCACCAGGAACTCAGTTTGTACTCAGCGCCTAACAGGGCCATGTGTGTTACTGCAACTTGGAAAGAGTAGAAGTTGACAGGTCACTCTTTAGACTCTAGAATTTTCTGCTAGGTCAGATCCACCCACTAGATTCAGTACCTGCTCAGAACTCTCCCCTAAGTGATGGCTGTTACACTGAGGTAAAGATGGGCTTTTAAGATGTCTCCATCACAGGCCCAGCCGCACGTCAGCAGCCACTGCACACACTGAGGACAAAGCTTAGCCCATGTGGGGTGAGCCTGTTGGGTAGGTGTTGACTACATTCATCTCTAGTGTATGTTCCAGTGTACAACTCTCCCCCACCTTTGTAATACATCATATTAAGTATGGGTATAGGGCTCATTTGACGCACTCGGGGTCTTGGTAAAAGGAAATCTGGCAGGGGCCTGCATTAGGTGGCTAAGAATATTGAATCAGCTCTCCACAGAGTCACCCTGAGGTTGTTCCACCTGAAAATAGCTTCTAGGCCATTATAACTGCATTAGACCAGTTTTTCCTTTGTTTGTTTGTTTTTGTTTTGTTTTGCGTTTTGTTGTCACCGTGACAAATATCTGAGGAAGAAACAACTTCAAAAGGTTTTGATTCATTGTCAATGGCTCTGCTGTTTATCGGGCTGTCCGATAAAGCATGCCATCGAAAAATGGGGCAGAGATGCCCACTCTCAGATGGCAGGAAGCAGAGAGACAAAAGAAAGGGGCCAGAGAAAAGATAGATTGTTTCAAGACCATACCTATGGGGAGCCTCTTCCCTGCAGTAAGCCCATTGGATCATGAATCGGTCAATGACTTAATTCACAGATTTAGAGCATTAGGATCCAATCATGACACTGGATCCACCCATACCTTTTCAGAGAGCATCATGGGTGCAAAATATGAGGAAGGCTTATTAAAAAAAAGTAGGAATGGAGCTGTCTCTTTCGTAGGACACTGAAGATAAGATGAACTCATTGTCAAGAGCCAAACTTGTCAAACTTTCATCCTTGTCAAAGTTTCTGATTCTATTGGGTAATTAGTTTATTAGCCAGGCCAGAGATCTAAAGTTGATGTGTGACTCTTAACTCTTCACAGCCCCAGCTTCCATTTAGCTAGTGATCAAAACCTGCCAGTGTCACCTCCTGATCCTTTCTAATTCGTCCTCACTAGATTTCCTGAGTTCAGATTAGATTATCCCAGCTCTGTCTCTTGTCGTAGCTTCCTCCTTGATCTCCCTACATCTGCCCTCCCTTTCAGTTTACAAACTCTAGTCCTTGCTGGTCAAGGTGCCTCTGAGCCTCCAAGTCAGAAGGCTGGTTAGAAATGCAGGGAGACTCCAATCCGACTGCCCCAGAACCTCCATTTTGCTCTGTCCCAACATGATTGGTGATGCCCCAGATAGGTAAAGTAGTACACTGTATTCGTGAACTGGCCTCCACCCCTTACTGTCTCTATCCCACAAGTCTAATGAAGATGTAGACTGTATAAAGTACTTCGCTTCAGCATGGTGGCCTGTGCATGCTATTCTTTCAACAAATATTTTTGGAATCTCCACTTGGTATCTGGCAGTATAGTAGCTGCCGAGACTGAAACACAAGGAACAAACCCCGTAAGTATCCTTGCTTTTCGTGGACGTCACAGCCATGTGGGAGGAGATCCACAGTAAAGAAATAGAGAAACGATACACAGGGCACTAAAATGTTAAGTGAGATGCAAGAGGCGATCTTACGGAGGAAAGTGTGTGATACTGCCGCATGGGCACGGAGGGCTGCTCTTTTGAATGCGATGGCCTCATTTAAAGGAAAGGTTTCACTGATAATGTGACATTTGACAAAGGTGGCTGGCAAAAGAAAGCCCTTTGAATCTCTATGGGAAACGATATGGCAATGGGGAGATAACAAATTAATGGCCATGAGGAAGAAATGTTTTCAGACTATTCCAGCAACTAGGTATAAAACCACTACGGCTGGTTCCATAGGAAGGAGGGGGGGAATAGGACATGAGGTTAGAGATGATAACCACACTAAAATTAGCTAAGATAGCTGGGTGAGAGGTCACTGGAGGAGGGGAAGACCTATGAGTCTAATTTAAATTTTTAAAGGGTTGTTTGGTTGCTATGCTCACTTAGAATGGAAGTGTGCAAGGATTCAGTGGTAGATGGAGGGGAAATGTCAGTGCTCTCTGTAATACATTAGGGAGCAGATGATGGTGGCTCAAACTCGGATGCAGTAGATAGGGAAAAGGCGTTTCGTTCTAAGTACATGTTAAAGGGACAGCCAACAGTTTGTGGATGGAATCAGATATCAGATGAGAAATAAAAAGAAGAAAGGGTCAAGGGTGAGTTTAAGGTTTTTGATCTGGTCGAATGAAATGGATGGCCATTTACTAAAAACAAGAAAGGCTTTGAAGACTGTGTATTGCTTTTTTTGTTTGTTTGTCTGGCTTGGTTTGGTTTGGTTTGGTTTGGTTTGGTTTGGTCTGTGTGGCATATTGTTCCAGTTAAGTAATGTTAGGTAATAACCATCCCTAAAATGTACTGACTTAGAATTAGTTCTTGCAATTGTGGGAGTCCCATTGGCCCGTTCTTTATAATTTCTGTTGTTGAAGGTGTCTGGTCTATGCTGTCTGTTACAACAGCTGGAAAGGACTAAGACGTTCTTCTGGTCTTCCCTGGACCTAGCTGGGACCCTGAAACGGTTGGGCCTCTCTATTCACACAGCTTTTCATGGCATATAGATCTCTGAGTAGTATTCGAAAGAGGGAAACCCCCAGTGCCCAAGTGCACATCAAACCTCCTTTTGAATTTTCTTTGGTGAGGTCCCGTTGGCTATAGCAAGCCAATAGGGCCCTGTTGGTAACACAGATACGTTGTGGAAAGGTTTGGATTCTGAGAAAGTGTAATGAGCTTTCAGCATTTACTACAGTTGTAAGCTAAGCTCACAAGCTTGGCTGAAGGTTGACACACCCATTTGCTGTTGATTCTAGAGTTTAGTGTGGAGGTCCACGGTGAAATGTAAATTTCGGAGTTATCGAATGTGACCCATATTAAAGCCATGAGGTTTGCTGACACCAGCTGTAGGGTAAAAATAAGCAGCAAAGATTTTTGAGTTCTGAGTTCGGCAGCCTGATCCTGTCTACCATTTGGACATCAGCACCATGGGGAAGAAATGGCAAGGAAGGATAAGAAGCAGGGAAAGAGGCAAGAAAATAGCTGAGAGTGAGCAGTCGCCTAGAAACCAAGTGTTTCAAAAACTGCTACATAGGATGAAGCCCGCAAATTGGTCATTGTATCTAGAAATGAAAAGGTCACTTGTGGCTTTGATGGGAACAATTGTAATGGAGGATGAGCGACCTGAGATAAGTGAATTTAAGGGAGAGCAGGAAGAGAAGAATTTGGGGTAAGGAAAATAGAGCAGAATATTTAACAAAAATACGTGAGTTAAGTATATAATTTCAGGTGTTCATACTCACACTAAAAATAGTAAGACAAACAGGTGGAACTAATATTAGAAATATACTTCGTTATACGTAGTTTATTAAAAAAAAGCTACCATTCAAATATAACCAATATAAAATTAAAGCTGGAATATTTTAGTAGATGTACTCTGTACCAAGAGCACAGCTCAATTCAAACTAGCTACATTCGAAGCTCTGGGTGACACAGGACTAGGAGCTACTGCTTTGGCCAGTCCAGACATAGCCAATGCTCTGTTTGTTGTAAAGATAGTCTATCTTTGTTTTAACGGAGAGACAAGCAATTACTGCGAGCTCTCGGGAGCTGTCAAGTGCTTGTTTTCACATGAGAGCAATCTCTGTACATTTACTTTGTTTTCATGGTCGCCAGACTAACCCAGTAGGAAAGAGGAAACGAGTGCTGGAAGAGGAAGAAAAAGAACTGTGGAGTGGTAGAGAGATGAGGGAGGAGTATCGGGGTTCCCAAAGGAAAGCCTGGCCTTGACTGAGACCCTCTCTTCACGGTTCTTCTGGGTTGCAGAGAGGAAGGCAGAGCAAACCTGGCGAGTGTTCCTGCGTGGGTGTTTAAATGTGCTTGTGAGAGCTCAGGATGTTTTGTGTAATTCTCTTTTTCTAGGCGAAGCAGGAAGTACCCAGGTCATCATTTGACAGTGAAGCCAGGAGGAAAGTATTAAAGGTTCGAGAAGAGAGGAGAGGATATTAAATTGTGACCTCAGAAAGCGAGGGAGTGAATGGGCAGGGGAATATAGTGTGATTGCCTGGCAACATGAAAGATGCGCTTCAGGTCTGTGATCACAAATTGGACATGAGGCTAGTCAGTGCTGCTGTTTTTCTCCAGCCATGTTAAGCAAGGGAAGAAAGAGGATGAACTTAAACCAGGGCAGAGGATTTGTTTTTGGTTTTTTTTTTTCCAGCCAAAGTGAGAGGAGACAGAAGTACACTAAAGGATAATCAGAATAACAGGGCATGGGATTTAAGAAAGGAAGGAAGAGTTGGAATCCTAGCACTTTGGGAGGCAAAGGCAGGCAGATCTCTGTAATTTCGAGGCCAGTCTGGTTTAGTCAGGACACTCAGGGCTCTTATACAGAAACTCCCTCTGAGAGAGAGGGTGGGGGGTGGGGAGGATGTTGAGTATGGAATTATGGTGTGACC
This sequence comes from Rattus rattus, assembly GCF_011064425.1. Classification (NCBI taxonomy): domain Eukaryota; kingdom Metazoa; phylum Chordata; class Mammalia; order Rodentia; family Muridae; genus Rattus; species Rattus rattus. The sequence continues at coordinate 94,926,092 of NC_046172.1, forward strand.
AATGAATGGATCTCATATTCTTTTGGTGCCAAAACCCAGGTGGAGTCCTGAGTCAAAGAAGTGATCAGGAAAGGAAATAGCGATGGCTAAAGGGGGAATGTTTGTCTTTGAGATCAGAGAGAGGATGCAGCCGTTCCTAATCACAGGGTCTCAGGATTGACCATGAAAGTGAATGGCTGAAGTGTGGTAATGGAGAGAAGACCATGGAGTTGTGGAGAGATTCTTCCAGAAACATGTAGCAGTGAGCAAGAATTAAGAAGACAGAGGTGTGAGAGAGTGGTACCCAGCCAGGTATAGGTATGTCAGAGAGAAAGGGCTGCCATCCATCATCTGTAGTTGATGGTGGAGGGGAGAAATGCTGTGTATCACCTTGGCAGTTGTGGGGTTTTAGTGTAAAGGGGGAGGACCAGCCATCTGGAAAGAGCGATGAAAAGCAAGCAAGAAAGCACCGCTTTATCAAGCATGGTCTCATGGAGTTAGAGAGAGGAGACCTATAGGGACAGGTCTGTTGGGTAAGAACAAAAGTTTGAGTCAGGTGTAGTGCACACCTATAATCCCAGCCCTTGGGAGGCTGAGAACAGGGGATTTCTGCCAAGAAAGATCAGCCTTGGCTACAAGATCCTGTCTCAAAAACAAAACAAAACAAAACAAAACTGGAAAAGCACAGGAGGCTGCTCAGGGATTCAGAGACAAGACCAAGAATGTAAGGGGTTTGGCTTTCTATGTGGCTGTCTATTTTGACACCTTTTCCCAGAATTTACTTCCTTGTTTTGTTCAACAGGAAAACCCTATTTGCCACTTTGCTCCTTCATATAGTTCCTTTCTGAAATTGTCTGGCAAAGACACCAGTGGCTCGTACATTTCTGAACCGTGGAATGTGTGTCTTGATTTCGCTATCCCCCCACCCCCCACCCCAGGAGAAGGATATCCTCACTGGAATTGTCTGTGGTTATGAAAACGGTTTGTGTCTGCACCGTCTAATACGGCAGTCATTGGGCAGGTGTGGCTATGGAGCACTTGAAATGCAGCTTACATAAATGAGGAGATGAATCTTCGGTTGAATGCATTTAAATATCTGCTGCTGCATGTGTCTAGTGGCCGGTACCAATGAGAACACATTAAACATTGCTGGTCCTTCTTTAACTGTGTTCTCTCAATTTCTAGGACACCTCTCTTCCAATTCCAGTTCTATGGCTGCTTCTGGAGTTTGGTCCTCAAGCTCATCTTATGGGTCTTGTTTTTTTCTAGCCACCTAAATATTGCTGTTTTCCAGACCCTTGTTAGCCTTGTTTTGTGGATTCTTCTTTGTGAGTTTTAGCTACACACCAATCTGTATTCTCAAATCATTTTCCTCTTCTAAGCTTTAGACCCTGGGTAGCCATAAGCCGATGGGGGCAACTGCGGGTGTGGGTTCCAGCATTCAGTGTTGTACCCTAGCCTGAGCTCCTTTCTCCTCTAAACCTCCTGTCAATTCTTGAAGTCATAGACCAGGAAGTCCCTAGGTCATGGCCAAGGCCAAACCATCTGTATGTCCCCATGGCGTATCTGAGTCTGTCTTCAGTTCTGTTTCCCTCTGGTCCACTGTCTCCACTGATGCTGGAGCCATCCAGCTGGCGGAAACGTGGATCTGACCTTTTCATCTCTTAACAATCTTTCAGCGGCCTCTCATTGTAGAGGATAAAGGCCAGGTTCTCTGGCCTGGATAACAAGGCTCTTCCTTTATCAGGTCCTGTTTTCTTGTCTCTCCAGCTACCTACTGACACATGAGACTTCTTGCATTCTTGTGCTCTCCTGTAACAAGGAACTGCACGTAATTGCACACAGACAGCACGCCGCTGACATCTGGATACCTTTTCTCAGGCTATGCCTTCGGCCTAGAGTGTTCCTTCTGTCATGTCCTACACCAGGTGCTTCCTGTTGTGCAAATCTCCTGAACTCCGACCCTCTTCGGTTTTCTTCCCTTCCTATGGGCCCTGACCATGCTTCCTTCACCATATCAGCTCTTCCATTTGTCAACTGCAGCAGATTGTCAAGGACAGGAGCTGGCCAAGATTGTTTCCACTTTTTACGTGGAGTCCAGTGTACATCATAGATATTGAATGAGTGGGTAGCAAGAGTAAGTCAGTTAGCTGAAGGAAGCAGCAAGATGGGGTAATAGCAGGCTCCCCTACCCAGAGTGGAGTCCTTGGTATTATCCTCTGTGAGTGCGAGTGTGGGAGGAGAGAAAGATCTTTAGGGGGGCCCTTTGGGGGGTCTTCTCTACTGCTAGAGCAATTGCCAGGCTCCCGGTACTCCTACGGCTTCCTTCTGGCAGAAATCAATTTGACAGAGACTCTTATTTTGGTTTCCCTCTACCTTTACTCACGATGTGCTGCTAGCCTCCTGGGATAGAAGATGCTAGCAGAAAAATGTCACATACTTTCTTAAAGTAGAAAAAAGAAGAGGTTTATGATGTGTCGAATTTTCCCGAAAGCGATTTGGTTTCTGCTTTCCTTTTGACAAAAACTGGTTCTTCACTAGGATCATCCCAAGGGCCACATCCAGATATCCAGTGAAGAGAATTATGGGGTTTCCGTACAGTATGTATGTATCCCTGTGGGTTGGGTTATCAGTGTATATAGGGCTTTTTTCTTTTTATTTTTTTGAAGAATTGGAATATTGGATCATGTTTGCCATAGGCAGTCTCCCTTCACAGAGGAGGTGTCCATTTTCCCAGAATGCCCTTGTGAGTTTGGATGCCTGTGATCCCCGGGACAACAAGAGCTCCATGCTAGGCTAGCTGCTGGATCTGCTTTCTGTAATGTCTTATTCCACGTCTCAGCCCTGAGAAGGCTACTTGCCTCTAGTCCCTACACCGGAAAACAGCTTTGAAGGAAGTCTGATTTGCCCAGGGTCATTCCCGAGGGGAACTTGAGGCTGTCTGACTCCCGCCGTGACTCCGCCCCCTCCAGCCTTTGTTGTTAAGACACCGCACTGTATTTTCTTTCATGTCTGTACTGTTTGATGTTCTGCCTTTTATATTTGTTGTTACTCACCTGGGACGGGTTTCTTCATGCGTGGACAATCTGATTGCCGTTTGAATGGCAGGGGACATGTACACAACATTGAAGCATTGTAGTTTATTTAACCCATCTCCCTAGTTGGTTTGTTTCCAGTTTCTCAACATTATAGAGAACACAAGTGTGAATATCTTTTGTGCAGATAAGGGAGGTGTGTGGGTTGGGTTTTATAAGTATTCGAAGCTAATCTTCAGGCTACTACTAGCCTTGAATCGATGTTATCTTTTATGATTCCTTAGCAACTCTGGACCACCGCTTTGCTGAGTAGTGAGCATTGCTTGAGTGTCCACTGTGCATCCAGGGCTGAGGTGCAGAAGAGCTTTAGGGAGAGCCTTTCCCTCTGGCAGTAGTTAGTCTGGCTGGGACAGATGATGCAACAGAGAAGCGATAGTGCAAACATGGGGCTATGTGGAGGCTCAGCGAGGACACCAAGAAACATGTCCCCTGATAGGATCTGAATGTCCCTTTCTCACCACAACAGGGGAAGAAACAGCCGTCCTGGGCTTGAACCTTGTCCTCTCCTTCCTAAGGACTATGGCTGCTGACCTGGCTCCTGGCCAAGGACACACACACACACACACACACACACACACACACACACACACACACACACACACACGTTCAAGTTCATCCTGGCATCATCAGGGTCATCTGGTATCTGAGGCTTGACTGCCATTCCACTGCATTGGGAATGGTGGGAAAGGGGACTGTGGGCAGGTCACAGGGAATGAAAAGACAGCTGAGAAAGTGATGCACGGAGGCTTTGCAGTGGCCTGTCTGACGGCCTGGGCACCTGTCAGCCTCGCATCCTCTTCATCCTCCGCATGTCCTCAGAAACCGGGGCGACAACATGGTATCCAGGTCACTCCCTTATCAGACAGACTGCCCCCGTTACATTTTCCCTGTTACTATACTGAATTCTTATTCTTATCCTTATTATTTTATGTATGAGTTGTATGTGCATGTGAGCAAGATGTATATATGTGAGTGTGGGCATGCATGTACCACACACATGCATGTAGAGTTAGAGGGCCACTCATGTTATGCAACACCATGGGGACATGTCTCATCAATGGGAGAGTCAAAATTTGAACCTAAATTCATCTGACTTCAACATAAACATGTTCAACTACCCTGTCACCCTAGACATGAAGACAGTTGCAATTTTATATTTTTGGTTGTGAGCCTAGCCTTTAACGTCTGAGCCATCTCTCCAGCCCCAGTTGCAATTTTAAAAATTGATCCTAAGGCCTGGAGAAAATGGCCAAGGAGATGCAGCAAGGAATTAGTGAGGCTTCTCGTCTTCTTTGCTTCTATCTTCTTTCCTGTTTTTAAAAGTTCTAAATCACCTTTAATAATCATGAAATTACTGTTAGAATGCAACAGAAAGCCCTCTAATGGTACAATATCCACTGGCAGAAATGGGTTAAAACAGGGCTATCGTGGTTCCTGGCTATGCACCAGGACCCGTGGGAGAGGCTGTGATTGATAAGTGAGAGACACCAAGCCTGCTGCAGCTGTGGCTGTGACCTCAGCACCTGCACCCTTTGTGAGCAGAGGAGAAGTGGGTCACTATTCCTCTTGGCTCACCGTCTCCCCTCTTCCTCCAGGTGCTTACACCCCAGAGCCCCTCAGCAATTTCCACTGGGCTCTTCTCTCGACTGGCCTCATGTTCTTTTACCACTTCAGCATCCTGCAGATCCTCGGCCTGGTAAGTTTGCTGAGATCCCCTCCTCTCCCCTTTGTCTGGAGTTCTTCATAAATCTTGATAATCCTGGTTGGTGCTGTTGTATCATTTTGTTTTGAAAAATACACGATGCTAAAGGCCAGGACATCAGATTGTTGTGTCTGGGATGTTGATTTATGATCCAAAGCCTTGGCCTCTCTGAAGAGTTTTCTGAATCCTTCAATAATGGCCGTTCCTTCATTTCTGAAGGCAAGGATATCCTGCACTCATGGCTACTTGATCTGAAACAATGACCTATAACTGGCAAGTGCTTTGCTGGGGACCTCCTGGCCATGTAGGACCCTTACTTGGTTGCCCCGGGCCTTGTGATGGCCTCTGATGTTGGGTGTACTCTGGGTATGCTCTCAAGTCCTTGAGGAGACCTTTCAGCTGTGTGGCCAGTAGATGTGAGGTGCCGGGAGCCCCAGAGCACTCTATAGTTTGAGAACTGCCTGGAGTATGGAAAATGGCTGGCCTCAATGTTGAATTACCCAGAGTCCAATAGCGTCGATAATGCATGGAGATGGTGTTGAAGTGAGGATGGAGAGCTCATTGCTGGGGGGGAGGGCAGGGAATTTTCCATGTCATGTGACATGACACAAAAGCCCAGCTTCCTTGAGAGATGGTGAGGGCTTGTCTCTAATGTGAGCGAGCTCCTAAGAGCTCTTGAGGGCAGGTGTTGATGGCTGTCTTTGGGTCAGGGATGCCATAGTTGGTTTTGTGCAGTTGGCATTAGTGTAGTGTTAGTTATGTGCAGCCTTGTGCGGCCTTGCATGATAAGGGCATGAAACCGGATGTCCCTAATGCCTCTGTTGAAGCATTCACGTTTCTCTTCCTTGCTCTGGTTTGCCGGAGGTAGCCGGGGTTCTTCGCCAGTAGTATGAATGCTGCCTGTGCTTGTGGGAAGATTCAGCATGATTCTGCCCTGCACACCCACTGCTCCATACCTCTCGCTGCTCCCCACCGATATGCTGGATTCCAGGAGTGTCCGTGTGCTCATGTCATACATGCTATGTTCTGCTACACCTCCCACCAGGAAAGCTCTATTCACCCACTCCTCCCCATTAACCCTTGTCCATCTTCTCATGAGTCCATTCAAGTGCCACTTCCCTCAACAGAATCTTCTGTATGCTCCTCAGACCGCCTTGTGGCATGTCAAGCTTAGGGAGCTCCGTCTAGCTTGAGGTCATATGCAGTCAACTGATGGCCCTTGCTACTTGGAGACAGGAACCCATGCAGTTAATGGATTTTTCAAAATCCCATAGTATCTCTCCAGGAGCTAGACACATGACAAACACTTAGGCATGAAAATGGACTCTGGGCCCAACTGGAAAGCAAGACTGAGCACAACTGAACAGCTTTTCTCGGACAGTGACCCATCACCCGCTCAGAGAGCCTAAAGCAAAGAAGCCCCTCTATGAACAGGCGGGGATTGGTCAATCCCTCCTTGTCTAGTCACCCCTAGGGAGAGATGGCTTAACTGGCAGTAGCCAGAAGAAGCCTCGGGATGGCGAACGCTCACTTTACCTCCCTTGTCCCTGCAGGTCACCGAAGTGAATTTGAACAACATGCTGTGTCCGGCCATCTCAGACCCATTCTACGGCCCCTGGTATCGCATCTGGGCCTCGGGACACCAGACTCTCATGACCATGACCCACGGGAAGCTGGTCATCCTGTTCTCATACATGGCTGGGCCCTTGTGTAAATATGTGCTGGATTTGCTCCGGCTTCCAGCCAAGAAAATAGACTGAAGGTGCTTGGATTTTGGTTTTGTTTTAGTTTTGGTTTTTTTTTTTGTTTTGTTTTGTTTTGTTTTGTTTTGTTTCGTTTCTCCCTGAGAAAGCAAATCCTGACTTGATTCAGAGAATACCCAGCTCTTGACAAAATCATTGGAGAGGGCAAACAGAATACTTGGTTTATTTCCTTTCCCCCCCTCCTCTCTGTCCCTTTCTTCCACTACTTTTCCCTCCCCAGCTCCAACCCTTGGATGACTCTTGGTGCCCAGGGAAGGTGCTGGGGGCTGGAGCTTACTTCCTCTCCTCCCCTGGGTTCTGGGTCCCTACTGTGCCCCACTCGGTCTGCGTGGCCTTACCCAGGGAAATGGTAGTTAGTGGCCCCTTTCATACGGCTTGTTGGTGCTTTTAACAACAGCTGGTTGAGGAAGGAGGGGACAACAAGCAGTAGTTCCTCCAGCACCCCAGCCATAAAATAGTGTTGGGTTCACGTCTCTACTGCCAGGGAACTCCAGGCTCATGCTGGAATCCCCTTTAATCTCCAGCATAGCCCCCACCAGAAGGGGACCAAGGCCTTGCTTCTACACCAGCCGCAAGCCCAGAGCCAAGGGACTTCCCAGTTCACAGCCAAAATAAGATTCTTCCAGTGACTGGTGTCCCATGACTGAAAGCAGGGAGCTACCCAGCCACTCCTTCTAGGGTGCCGCCTGGGGTAGATGGCAGCAACGCGCAGCCAAAGGGCAAGATTCTGTACAGGGGTGTGGGAGATCTGTTGCCATAGTGAATCTGAAAGAAAGAGGGTAAAGGTGTACATAGTACCAGGCTGGACCACCCCGTCCCCCAGGGGAAAAATAACAAACAAACCAAACCTTCCCTATAAAAGCTGAGATCAGATCCCCATCCGACATGAGTGTAGAAAGGAGTAAATCAACTAAGTCAAGTGGCAACTTGAGAAAGCTGTGATCTGAATCACATTCTGTATCACAAGGATAATAGACAGTGTTCTAGTCTCAGCTGCCCCTTGAACCATCCTCATTGTCTGTGTATGTGTCTGTCTGTTTTTCTGTCTGAGGCAGCTTCATGGAAGAACAAGCTGGAGTTGGGGCTTGGGTGCTGTTTGGCTGTTTGTCTTTTGGATGTTTGAAATGGGGGAAACCCTCACTTTTCTCTAAGGTACTCTAGAGCCATTCCTGGCATTTAGAAGACATGGCCATGGTTCCTGAAGGCAGTTTTATGAGGATTAGATTTCTTTCGTGTAGCTTGACTCTACTCAAGTGTTCTATGTGGGGAGACGTCACTGGTTTTGCAGCTTGACAATGTCCAAAACCCACGTGTAGGTTGAAAGGGAACTGCCTGGGCCCCATAGGTAGAGGTTCAAGTGCTCGGAAGAGAGGAGCTTTGGTTGAAAGGTACTTGGTTGTGTGTGAACCACACAAATGGTACCAGTGTCTGTGTATTTGCTGACTCCTTGTCAACTTCTAGTAGAAAGAGATTTGCTTAGGGATAGAAATGTTTGTACCATGACCACCCCATTGTCTTGTACCAGATGCAGTATTCAGTGTGAGTTTGTGGGTATTAGGCCTATGCTGACCTTCAGTGGCTTGGTGGTCATGGTTTTACAAGATGGATTTGCAGGGGAAACAACTGCAGGAGAGCAAATGGAAACTAAGAGAAGCCATTCTGGGAGAGGCTGCCTGGCCATGAAGTGATCTAGTCTGAGGTACTGAAAACAGGCAAGAACTCTTAGTATGCTTGCTACCCTTGATTTCCTGCCATGGCATCTTCACCCTCTGCCATCTGTGAGGGCCATGCCAAGCTTCCCTTGCTGTCTCTTCAGGTACTGACTAGCCCTGCTCACTCATAGAAGTTGGTGGATGAATAGATTGCAGGAACGCCTCCCTGGCCTGTAAGAGTATGGAGAGGTCATAGGAGGGGAGTCCATGAGGCCTGACAGAGCTGTTGCCACAACATGGAGCTGCTGCCTGCAGAGATGGACGGCCTCAGCTGAGGGGACCAACCCCAGAATGCCACAGAAGTGGGAGTGCCACACACACTTCTTTCCCATCTGAGGCTTCATGGTCCAGGTTGCCAGGCACCTTGGGTCTCCCTATATCAGTCTGCTTTCGTGCCAGCTCAGCAGACCATTTTCTGGTAGTCATTTCTGGTGCTCATAGGAAGAGAGGAAATCCAAAGCCATGTTGCCTGGCATGGCTCATATGTAAGGAAGCTAAATGAAACATTGTCGCTCCTTCAACAGACTCCATAGGGAGACAGCCTGGTTGTGAGAAGTTGGAGAACAGGGAACCTCTTCACTATCTATAGATCTCTCTCTTACCTTGGTCCAAACCTACATGGAAAGAGGTAACCTGCCTAGGCTCTTAGAACTTTGCCAAGGGAGTTGTCCCTAGGTACTACGTCCAGCTGGTACCCTCTACTGTCTGTAGTACAGGGACAGAGAAGACAGTTTGCCCTGACATTGAAGCTTCTCCTTGGGCCTGTCATCCCCTTACCACCTTAGCCAAAGGTTTATATGTGCTCGACCATCATGTGTGAGCTCCGTGTCTGTTCGAGAGAGCTCAGAGAGGTGGCTAGCAAGAAGGAACGGTGTTATCTTCAAGCCCTCATTGTCTGTGGTCAGGGGGCTGCACCAACAAGTACAGTTGGCTAAGCCAGCTTCTCTGCTTATAGGCCCTTCCTGGCCCCAGTGTTTGCTTTTGTATATAAAAGACTTGGCCCAACGTCTTCTCAGAAGCCTAGTAGCATGTTCTTCTGTTATCCTGTGACAAGCTGTGGGGTTGGGGAGCCACTACCCACCTCTCTAAGTCTGTCTTCTGTCTTTTTGTGAACTTCTTTGTACCTGTGGGGGTGGTCTATGGGGTCTATGTGGGCTAAGTAGGGTTGGCTATGCACTTTATTCTATGGTTCCTCAGCCTACCTGTCAGACCATCCCTTTTGCTGTAGCCTCTGTCAGGGGTTTGGTATGTGTGATCATGGATAATTCAGAGGTTCATGATGTAATTATAAGTTTCTCCCAGATAGTTCAATGTCAGCAGGGCTCTCTATACAGTGGACCCCGGGGTTGGGGAATGCCCTGAGCTGTGTTGGGCTGGGTGTTCAGGAATTGGCAAAGGACCCCTTTTAACTTTCCTGCTGCCAAAAAGATTTCTTTGGGAATTCTGTCTCCTGTCCTTTTTGGGACAAGGGTTTCTACTGTAAGGGAGGCGGGGTGGGGGAGGAAAGCAGGGATTCAGATGCTCTTGGACAAGACACTGCTTCTGGTTTTAGTGAGCCCGGACCAGGCCTCAGGAAGTTCCCAGACCAGACTAGGAAGGAGTGCCCTATCTCCTCCTGGCCCAGCCATCTCTGGGATAAAAGTCCATTAGAGGAGTCAGGCTTCCTCTGGTATAAGCAACGAGTTTGCTATGCACAGGAAGACCGAGTTGCTTGCCGTTGCCCTTGTTTGTGACACTTGTACACTGATTTGCCACTCATGGCACTGAGCAGACACCCATCCCTACTCACTGAAAAACGAATCAAAAACAAAAGTCCTTTGAAGCCTAAGATGATGTTTTGGGAAACTCTTGATTTATTTTGGTGTCAACGTTATGTTAGATTTGAAAGCATTTTTCATTTGTTTGATGTAATTATAGCGAAAAGAACAGGATTGAATGGTGTACAGTTATTTCTTCTGGGACATTTCACCGATGTCCTGTCCTCCATCCTTCTTCTCAAGCTGAGACTGCCGTGTACTATCACCCTAATGTACGGGGCTCTTCTGAGAGCCCCTCTGTGAACTCTCTAGGTGGCAGCAAAATCGAGCCTCTTTGTCAGGCTGCTTCTGGGGCGTTCATCCCCACCCCCTCCAGTCTACCTCCCCTCTTTGGGTGTTTTTGTAATGTGCTTTCTCTGTTTTGTAAAACCCCTTTGATTGTAAGGAAGTGGTTTCTGCAGCCACCTTTTGGAAATAAATGGCCCTTAATTTGTGTACTTAGCATTTTGAATCTTAGCCTCAGGTGTTTCTGCTGTTGAAGATTCCTGAATGAAAAGGAACCCTCCCATGGGACTTATTGTTACAATGTTTTCTTCATTTACTGTTATTAAAAGATTTATGAGAATTCGGGACTCCTGGCCTTGCTTCTCAGAACCCTCTCAAGAAGGCTTTGCAAAGTAGACAAAAAAAGGTCATTTGTTGGCTTTGTGTATCATAAAGGAGCCAACCCTCACCCAAGCCAGGACAGCAGGGCTCTCAGCACAGCTTGGTCCTGTGGACATAACAGTGACTTGGCTTGACTTCCCACACACTGCCCACTTCCACCAAGGTTCCTGGGCCCCCCCAGGCCATTTGTTCTAAGGGGAGCTTATCATTAAGGGACATAGGCTCTATTCTCTAGGCTAGGCTAGGCTAGATGGCTGAGGGCAACAGTGCAGCCTTAAGGCTCTGGAGATGGCTCAGTGAGTAAAGTGTTTGTTGGACAGTCAAGAGTCCCTGAGTTTGAATCACCAGTAGAAGGCAAGTACAATAGCATGAACTTAAAACCCCAGCCTCTGTGAGTGGAGACAGCTTTCAGGGCCTTGCTGGCCAGTCAGTGTGACCCTATGAGTTTAGTAAGAAGAGCGTGTTCAAAAAATGTAGTGACAAGAGGAGATATAGAAAGGCCGTTCATCTCTGATCTCTGAACGAACTCAAATGTGTGTGAGCAGGTGGACACACACACACACACACACACACACACACACACACACACACACACGGTGGGGGAGAGAGAGAGAGAGAGAGAGAGAGAGAGAGCGCACTGTCCCCCATACCCAAGAATGCTCCTTTGAAACATGTTGACTCCTGGCCCACAGCCCTCAGATGTCCTTCAAGTTAGCAGTGTCCATGCTGGCTTAGACTGTCCTTGGGGAAGAATGAACAAGATAATGGTGTCCTTTGGGAACAGCCAGCTGTGCTTATCAAAGGTCCTCTGCCTGTTATGCCGATGCTGCCACCTCTAGAAGGGAGAGAAAGTGATAGTCAGTGCCAGCACATCTCCTCTTACCCCTCCCCCCCACCCAGAACCCCATCGGCCAGGCATTGGCTGTAAAGCATGCAGGAAATGACTGCCTTGGTTATTTCTCTACTTGGCGCTCAGGTGCTCGCTCTGCAAAGCAATAGCTACAGCTGGATGATAGGCCTACACGTGTAATGCCTCTCCATATTTTCCTGAAATACTCCCCACTGGATGCTCTGGGAGTTGATTGGCAATGTGGTTCCTGCATATGGGAAGAACACGCGTCAAGTGAGGCTCAGGAAGAAGCAAGGATCTAGAAACTAGAAATATTAGATGCTCCTCCTGGGCTCAGCTGCCCTTTTGGTGTGCTAGATTGCTGGGGAGACCGTGACTTAGGGACCCAGCTGTTGGGGTTTTGGGGAGATGACTTAGTGGATGAGAGTTTGCTGTAAAAATATGAAGACCTGAGTTCCCATATCTAGCATCCATGTAAAAAAGCCAGGCTTGGCTAGATGGTCCTGTAACTCCAGCACTGGTAAGAAGGAAACAGGAAGACTTGGGGCTCACCATCCTGCCAGCCTGGCGGAACAAAGGTTCAGCTGACATGGCAAAGCCTCATTCAAAGTCAGTCTGACTGGTCCCTCCCAGTCAGTGTTGTGCATAGATTTGAGATAGTCCTCTGGAGATAGCTAAGTTACTGGGCTGAGGGGCTTCTAAGCCTTCCAGAAAGGTAGTAGGAGCTATTACTCAAGTTGACAGTAGACACCATCCACAGCACACTCCCTAACCTTCATCCTGGTACTCGTGTTTCAGATGGCTAGGATTCCCAGCATCTTCCAAGGCACATCTCAGTAATAAAGATGTCCACTTCCTATCTTTGCTAGGGTCAAAAGGCAATAGCACGAACCATTGAGCTAGTCTACAGTTCAGTCAATCCCAGCCCCACCTCTGTCCCAGCCACCAGCTTTCTCTGCTAACTTTGGTCCTTCACCTCATTTTCACCAGGGGTTTTCAGAGGTGGTACTAGCCTGCCTCTGCTGTCTCCACTTTCTTGTTCCCTCATAGCCAAGAGCACAACCTATTTATTTTTTTCACAAACAGCCTATACCTTCCAGCTTTAGGTCTCACGGGAACTCAGGCCTATACATTCTTGGCCATACCTTATGTTTAGAGTGTGCCGGAGTGGACAGGTTCACAAATGCTATGTATTTATGGCCTGAGGGCATTGGCAGGGGGTCTCAGGTTGGGGGATTAAGAACCCGGCAATGCTGAGGTCTGACCAAGCCCTTAATTCCAAGCTAACTTTTCTGTTGTTGTTCTTACTTTAAGCTTCTAGGGGCTGAATCGTCTCTTTGACCTGACAGTCTATACCAGTGCTTTTATGAAACCTTTTAAGACATCTAAAAAGCACAGAGAATAACAGCTAAATCCAGCTTAAGGGAGTGAACATTACCAGTGCAATTGCAGCTCTCCCTTCCTCCAGACAGTTAGAAATCATTCTCCCACACTTCATAGATTCTGAGGCAATACCTTAGAGGGCCCTTTCTGGGGATGAGGGATAGGGGCCAGAGTAGTTGGCCTCTCCAGTTCGTCATATAGCTTGTCCTCAGAGTAGCCATTAGCAGCTCCTGAGGTTTTCTGCACTCACCCGCTGTACCTTTATGTGCCCCGTGTTGTGGAAGTTTGTGGGAGTGCGATGTGTGTAGAAGAGGTGGGATCTTCATTTTTTAATGGATTTTTCTCTATTTTGTCATGTCTTAATATAATGCAGAATGTACCTCATGATCAATGACATGCAACCCCTTTTTCTTTCAGTGGTCTATAAAATAAGAGACATCGTAGAACCTAAAACGCGTTAGTGTCACTTTAAATACTGTGACTGTTTCCTCTTCCTTCCTCCTTCACAGAAGCTACCTTCCTGTTGCAGAAAACCAGTATGTGAGACACTGCCAACACACATTTAGCACGTAACATTACAGTCCTGGCTGGATGTCGTAGCCCAAGTCTAAAATCGCAGTCCTCGGGATTCTCACACTTGGAATGCTGAGGCAGGAGGATTGTAAGTCGGGAGGACAGCCTAGGTTACATAGCAAGACCCCCATGTCAATGAAAGAACACATAAACCCAAGATTGTCTTCTTTCTCTACCGGCACCCATGAGGCCGGTCAAGCTTTCTGCTTGTCTGAGGGGTTCACTTGGTTGAACTGTCTCCCACGACAGGTGGTTTGTAGGTCACAACAGTGAGTGCACCTGCCTCAGGAAGACTGGCTGTGCCAAATGATGCAGCGGGAGGAAGCCAGACCAGGCCAGCTCCAAAAGCTTTTTTGTGATTGTTGTTTCTGTTTTATTTTGTTATGCTTTGTTTCTAGGTCGCAGCCTCAAAAGATAGCTAGCTCAGTGTGGTTCCCTGAGGAATTTTAAGGTTAGTTAATGCCAGACATGAGGTGAGCTGGCAGCAGTGGGAACACAAAGGCGGGGGAGCCTAGTCTGTCCACAACCTGCTAGGTTGACGAAAGTGGTTGTCCTGCCCACACAGACGAAGGCAATGATTTCCTGGCTTTTCAAGGGAGCGGAAGGGGAGCCAGTGGCTCTTTCAAGGAAAAGCAATGGTTTGACCCGAGGCGGCTTGAACCCTGAGTATTTCCAATAGCCTGAACTGGCAACTGCTAACAGCCTTCTCTCAGTCCTGGCTGCCTCACAACTTAAGCTTGGCCCATTATAACCATCAGGTCATGCTCTTCCAGAAGGAGAAAGGCGTGTCTGTAGCCAACCTGGGATACTTAGAGTGAAGAAGCAGCTTTTGGACATTTTTCCCCCTAGAGGGTTTAGCAAGATCTGATCATCCTGGATTAGAGCTGCCCTCACATAACTGGGTTAAAGTGTTGGCCTACTTAGGCCCCTCCTGCTGTGGCCTCCTTCAAAGCTGATGAGGCCGATTAGGGGGCTATTTCTGAGCACTACTCATGTACCCACAAGCCCCGGAGCAGTCCTCCCCTGACTAGAAAGACAATAACCATGACAGAGTCGGCCTTGCCTATGGGAGAGCACTGCTTTCAGACACACCTAGAGTCCTTGGAAAAGAACAAGTAACCCTATGTCAGCTCTGTGCATTTTGATCTTACTAAACCAGACCAACCTATCTGGTTTCTGATATAGGCCTATAAACCTGACTAACCAACTGATTTCAGGAATGGACTTCAGTCCTACACCTTTCACTATTTCTATTCGTCAAGAGAGGTAGTGGGTCATCAACAGAAGGTCCCCAGTGACAGTCACTACTCTCCACTTAGTAGATTCTCTGCATTAAGGAAGGCTGTTGTCTTACTCTATCTGAGCCTTGGTTTGGTTATCTACAAGGAAGCTGTAACAGTGCTCACTTTGGAGTGTTCTCTAGGACATAAAATGCCCAGCGTACTGCCTCTCAGCATATTTCCATCAGTGCTAAGTATCACCACTGTCATCACCACCATAACCATCATCCTCTCCATCCTCTTCAGTCTCTGGAGCCCAACAAGCTGGATTTGAACCCCAGCTTTTCCATGTTAGGTAGCCATATATAAGGTAGAGCTTGTTTGAGGTTCATTCTTACTTTGTAAAGTGGAAACTTTATCGGACTATTGGAAAACGGATGCTAGGATCTTCAGTTTACAGGAAGCATTTGATTGGTGTTAGATTATTATTGTTAAAAAGGAAGGATCATGAAGAGTTGTGCCTAAATATGTGTGGTTGTGGGTATGACTATGCCAATCAAGGGATAGTCAGTGCAACGAAATCATTTCATATGATGATTTAAGGGTGGATACACTTCCCAATACACTTGTCAAACCTAAAGGACACACAAAACCAACAACATACCCTAATGTAAACTCTGGACTTTGGGGAAGAAGTATGTGACAATGTAGTTCCATCAGTTGTTGCAAATGTAACATTCTGGCATGGGATGCTGATAGTAAGGGGGACTGTGAAGGGGGAAGGGGTGCTTTCTGTTCAGTTTTGCAGGGAAATCCAAACTATTCGAAAAAATAAAATATGTTTCAAAGGAGAAACCAGGAAGGAATGATTAGCTAGATATTAAATATAGTCCCATGATAATCACTAAGAAAATAACTAAAAAGTGAAACAAGGAAGGAATCAAAGGAATATACTGCAAAAACGAAAGCCACATCCAACAGAAAATAAGGTAGTAACAGAAAAATAGAGAAACAAACAAAAAACCCATAGATAGAAAAGATTGCACAATGGCAGAACTATTTAATTATCATTGCTGACTTTAAATATAGGTGAAATGAAGTTCACCAACTAAAACACAGATATTGACAGACTAGATTAAAAACCTTCCGGGGCTGGAGAGAAGGCTCAGAGGTTAGCAGTGTATCATATTCTGCCAGAAAGAACCGAGTTTGCACCTCAGCACCCATGTTAGGCGGCTCAAAACCAACTGCAACTCCAGCTCCAAGAGATCTGACACTTCTGTCCTCTGAAGGTGCCTGCCCACATGTGGCATACATATACATAAATACACGCACACATACCTACCTGCATACATACATACATATAAAACATATATACATACATACACTTAGAAAAACACTTCCAGCAAATAATAACCACAACGAAACTGAAGTGGTAGCTACACTATTATGCAACGATCAGTGTATAAGTAAAAAATTATAAGAAACAATGTACATTTTTACTGATAAGAATAATCAATAGTGAAGACAGAGCAATTCCAAATAAGGCTCCACCAGAGCCTCCATCGTCTAGCTACATGGTATGCTTTGTCATAAGTAGTTTTTATCATGGCAAAGAATGGGTCTTCCGTTCTGAGTTTGCCATGTGTTTTCATTATGAAAATGTTGACTCTTGTCAAACGCCTTTTCTGCTGCCGATGAGAGGATGTTGTTTTTCCCTTGCTCAACAAAAGATTGAAAGGATTTCTCCTAAGAGCAGGAACAAGACCAGTGTATCACACACACCTCTACTATCAACATAGTATTGGGAATCCTAGCCAGAGTAGTTGAGCAACTCTTTGTTCTCCAAGACAGCTTTGTTTCTACTATCATGTTATATGTATATGTAGTATTCCTATCAATGAAGTATATATGTCATATATATCACATATATAACATATAGATAACACACATGTATAACATATTACTTTAAATATTAGTTTATATATGCATATACATAAATAAAATATAGCCATCAATTAATTTATGAATTTAAAATGTGTGACATTTTCCTTGTTTAGCCAGACTTAATTCTCCACTTGCAGCCATTTCTCTGCAAACATGATTCCACTTTTATCTGTGGCTGAGTGAATTACATTGTGATATATATATATATATATATATATATCACAAAAATATTAATAAAACAAGGACACAGAGCTCAGGAGAAGAATTGTTAGGGGGTCTAATGGATGACTGGAGGGAGGGGGGAGGAAATGATCGAGGTACATTGCATACAAAGAATAATAAAAAAAAATGGATCTATGGACTGGAGAGATGGCTCAGTGGTTAAGAGCACTTACTGCTCTTCCAGAGGTTCTGAGTTCAAATCCCAGCAACTACATGGTAACTCACAACCATCTGTAATGGGATCCGATGTCCTCTCTGGTGTATCTGAAAGCAGCTACAATATTCTCATATTAAAAAAAAAGGCAATAAATTTTAAAAAGTGGATCTATAATGGAAAAAAGAAGGAAAGATATCTAAATTTGGAAATTGTGAAAAGGTAGGGACTGGGAATTTGGTGAGTAAAGCACTTATCACTCAAGCAGGGGGGCCTGAGTTCAGACCACGGAATGTGTATAAAAATGCCAGGCATGGGGCACATACTTCTAATCTCAGCACTGGGAAAGCATAGACCAGAGATCCCTGGGGCTCACTGGTCAGCTAGTTTAACTTTAATTAGTGATCTCCAGGCCACAGAGAGACCCTGTATCAAAGGTGGATGGCACCTGTTGTCCTCTGATGTGCACTCACATGAGAGTGAGCGCATGTACACATACAAGGAAAAAGAGTGCTACCTATATGCTGACAGTATCATATTAATATAGAAATGAAATCTAATACGACATATATACCCAATTACCAGAGTCAATAAATAAATTCAGCAAGATTGCAGGATATAAAAAGCAACACATCAAAATTAATTATGCTTCTGTACGCCTGTAATGAACAATTTGGAAATGAGGAAAATCCTACTCCTGATTGCATGTAAAGGCATTTTTAAAAAACCAGGAGTAAATGTAATCAAGGAGGTAAATGAGTCATGCACAGCAAACAACGAAATATTGCTCAGACGTGTACATAAATATAATTAACCTGTTAGAACGCCGGGAAAATAGTAAGATGGCGACAGTCTCCAACAGCTACTGTTCCTCTCAGAAGTCTCCACGGCCTGCTTCTCTGCAGACTGGACATGCCGATCCTTAGCTTTATATGCAGATGCTCAGAGTCTTGAATATTTGAAAAAACATTGAAAAACAATTGAAAAAGAGAAAATATCTTATTTTGAAACCTACTCCAAAGGTATGTCGTCAAGGTGATGCAGCACTAGAATAAAAAAGCAATGGAAACAATCAAAGTAATCCAAAAGAATCCCGAACACTTAGCATCAATTGAATTTCAGCAAGGAGGCCCAGGCCACTCAGTGGGAGAAAATGGCACTGGGCCAGCCATGTAGACAAACGTAAAGCGATGAAGTTCGAGCAACTACATCCTAGTCATACAAAAATTAGCTCAACACATCAAATCCTTCAATGTAAAGGCCAAATCGATCCACAAACTCCCAGAAAAATAAATAGGGGAAGTCCTTGGGATCTCTGTTTTGGCAATGAGTTCTTAGGTTTGATAGAGAAAGAGCACAGAGCAGCAATGTCAAAGCTAATACATTTGGATAAAGGCTTAATAGCCTGAGTATGTAAAGAATTCTTATGGCTTGATAGCAAACAAACAACAACTTAAAAATCAAATTGTCCAGTTAAGAATCCAGAGCAAAGAACTTGAGCGACAGAAACTTTCCCCAAAGATACACCAAAGCCAAAAATCACTCCACATCCCTAGTCATTAACAAAGTGCAAATGCAAACTGTAATGGGACTGGGTATGGTGGTACACATCTGGAAGGGACCCAGAGGTTCATGAGTTCCAGGCTGGCCTCCATTTCAAGTGAGACCCTGTCTCAAAAAACCAACAGCAACAGATACCAGAGAGACTGGATTTACAAGAAAGAAATTGTCCTTTGGTCACAGCTGTAGGAGCTCCTTGGTGGCTTGGCCTATTGTACATCCTGGCCAGCGAGAGCCAGTCATGGGAAAAGGTGAGCACAGTTCATAGCAGCAGGGAGTTCACAACAGACTCAAAGGTAGATGGCAAGGAGCTAGGGTCCTAATACCTACCCGCTTCAGGACATTTCTGAGTCAATAGACTTCTCTCTCTAGGTCCTAACCTTTTAAGCATTCCACCAGTTCCCAGTAGTGTCACAGGCTGGGGACTTGACACATAGACATTTAGGGAACACTTACCCAAACCATAACATTGACATACCACTTCACCTCTGCTAAGATAGCTTTAACTTTAACAAAGGCCTAAGAGTCTATTTCCGAGAAAGGAAAACACATGCACACAGAAATTTGTATAGGACTGTCGATGTGCTTACGGGATGATATGTAAGTGTTTTAATATTCAAAGCTGGTGGCTATAAAATATTGAAGACACTAAATGCTACTGAGAATGCATGCTATCAACTGGTAAATTGTATACAATCGGAGTTTCACCTTAATAAAAGAAAATGTCCAATAAAAGAGAATTAAGAGTTTCTTTTTCGCTCTCAAGTGCTCTGTGCAACCTTCTCACACAACCTTCTGATATAACCATCCACAGAGCAAAAAGAGAGTTGCCCACACTTTCCCAGAGGATGCCGGTATAATATTTATTTGCCCTTCTTCAAGGCTGCAGCCTGCTGAAGTAGAGAAAAGCAAATCTCCTGCAGAAGAACAATCCATTCTATTTGAACAAATGGTCCATAGTGGGAGTGCTATTACTAGATACACTAGGCAAAACAAAGACCTGAATCGCCATGGACATGGTGTCACTTAACACTAGTACTGTGCACCCTTTTGCCCTTGACTGTGTTTTTAGTAAAGAGGCCACTGCTAAGGCGTGTGCCACGGCGTCACAATGCCTCTATGAAGAGTTCCCATAATTCCCTTGATGTTTGAAGTACAGAGAGTCTGGGGAAATGTTTGCATCACTCACATCAGCCCTGTTCCTCAAAAACTTGGGGTTCTGGGGCTGGACAGATGGCTCAGTGGTGCAGAGTGTATACTGCTGTTCCGTAACTAGTGGTTCATAACCTCATGGTATCTGCAGCTCAATGGGGTCAGATACCTCTAGCCTCTGTGGATCTCTATATGTATGCCCCTGTGGGTGCATGCATGGATGGACAGACACACACACACACACACACACACACACACACACACACACACACACTAAAAAGTAGTACTTTTTTCCCATGGGGCTTCCCACTCCTTCCAGTTCATACCACTCTCCTTATATTCTGCCATGTTTTGCTTGAGTGGGCAGTATTGTTTCTTCCAGCTATCTGGCCAGGCCCCACCCACGTCTTATGCTGAGACCCACAGTGTGTATGTTCCATTGTGGATCATTCCAGAATGTCACTTAGGAGGAAATATTTTACAAAAAGTGATACAAATATTTCCAGTTTCTGGTCCATCTGATATTCACTCAGGGGCCACAACTCAGCAGCTTTCAGGCAGTTCAAATGGCATTTACAGAATGGCTATGCTTCCTGTCCCAAAATAGCCCCAACTCGACTTTGCCTCCTTGCCCTTCCTACGTACCAGGTGATTCATAAAGTTAGCCTGATTTCCCTTTCCTTGCCATTGGCCTTTGTTATTCTCCCTCCCCTCCTACCCCATGAAGGGACTTTTGCCTCCTTTGGGATCGGGATTGGACTACGAATCTTGCTGGATGGGCTGTCATCTTTGACCCAAAGAGCAAATGGCCTAGACTCTGTCACTTCCTATCTCTACCCTCTTTCTTGGTACCAGGAAGGGCCATGAGCCTCTCAGCGGGCAGGTTCACAGAAAGGAACATGATTATCAGTTTCCAAATACCATTCTGCATGCCCATAAACCTTGTTCTCGAATGATCCCAGAGACCTTGCACATTTCTTCTAGGGATCAAGACAGCCACATATCAAAGATAGGGGGAAAATATCTGTTTCAACTCACAAATCATTATTGTGCAGAGTACTTTATGGCATTGACATGTCAGAGAGCCAGAAATTAAAATGCCATTTTAATATCATTCTGAGGCGGAAGCCATTTAGAAAAGCCATATGATGACAGGCCTGGGTATCTGAAGAAGTTTCTGCAACAAGAACTAACTTGTATGCTCCCCCCACCAATTCTCAGCCTAGATTTTAATTTGTCTTCTGCAATTACATGATATTCGTTCTGCGATCAAGCAAAGCACGGTGACTCTGAGGCCACAGGCACTCAATAAATATTGATGGATCACACTGAGCCTGACATTTGGGAGGAAAAGGCCAAAAGCGGCAGTCATTTCATCTAATGAAGGCTTCCCAGTGGTCCCCAGAATAACTTGCAGTTGGGACTCCAGCAGTCATCTTTGGCTTGTCCCGTGAGATCCTTGGGTTACTGTAACTGTTCCAGTTCTCCATAAACGTAATTCATTCACACACACACACACACACACACACACACACACACACACACACACACACACACACACGTGCATTTAAGTATATGCTACTTTTAAAATGTAATAAAATATCTGAGGAGAACAGCTCATGGATGCCTCATAGGTTACATCTAGAAGGGTGATAACCACTGGGGATTTGCAGAAGCAAGTTGACTCATTTCTGCTCAAGCATGGGGGCGATGCTTCTTCCTGCTGGAACTTTCTGTAAGCTTCGACTCATTGGTTCAGAAGGCTGTGGCTGCCCTAGGCTTTAATACATTAGGCTGACATGGACACACTGCTATGAGATTGTATGTATGCATCATGCCTTTGCTTTGTACAAATTAAAGCCTTCTTGCTACTGCCTGGCCAAACGAAAATATAGAAAGAAACTTGAAACTAACTACAACCGCCATTCCTCTCCCCAATCACCATTGTATTGTTCTTAACATTCTGAGCAACTGGCATCCACTTGTACTACAGCGATGAAAATGCCATTTATGCCTATTTTTAACATAGACAAATGACAACTGTGATTTTGATTTATATATATATAAAAAAAAAAACAACCCAGCTCCTTCTTCCACTTTGAAAGGAGACTAATGGTTGGACAAATTATGCACCTTTCTTATGACCTAGATGTGTTGGAAAGAGAGTGGGAGCTCAAGGATGCCAGGGCAGTTGATGAGCATGAAACATAAACAGCCGTCTATCACCGTCAGTGTAAATAAGCAATCAGCAGCCATGATGAAAATCCGCAATTGCAGGCCCACACCTGTTTACAATCAAGCCTATGTCCATCCTCTCACAGTTCTCTGAGCGCTCCCTCTTAAAGGCTTGGAGATAAACAGTACCCACCGACCATTATGGAGTTTCCAATCACCTTCTGTGATTTCACACACCTACCAGGCAACCGGAGTCCGACAATATTAAATGGAAGTTTCCAGAAATAAACAACTATTTGTGTTTCCAACTGAATTGTGTTGGGAGCAGTCGGAAGAACATCGCACCATCCCATCAGGGTATGAGTATTCCTCTGTCTACTGGATCTTCTGCACCTACCCATTAGCCACTTAATTGTCATCTCATAATCAGATTGAGCACTGCAGTATTTGGATTCATACAGCCTTTGTTTTACTTAATAATGGTCACAAATTTAAGAGTAATTATGCTGGCAATTGTAATACAGCACATTATTATACCTATTCTGAGTTATTAATATCTTATTGTGCCTATTGATAAATTACACTATATTATAGGTAGTTATTGACAAAATAGTGTATATTGGGGTTTTCTGTCAGATTTCAAGCATCCATTCAAAGACTTGGTGTGTTTTCCCACCAATAAGGAGTCTGTATGCTGTTACAGAGCCATTTTTCTTAGTGGTGCTAGGGATTAAATCCAAGGCCTCACACTCGTTAGACAGGAACTCTGTAACCCAACTATACCTAGACTCTAGTGAGGTAACCCAATCACAGAAAAACACACATGGTATGCACTCATTGATAAGTGGCTATTAGCCCAATTGCTTGAATTACCCTAGATGCCTAGAACAAATGAAACTCAAGACGGATGATCAAATGTGAATGCTTCACCTTCTTTAAAAAGGGGAACAAGAATACCCTTGGCAGGGAAGAGAGACGCAGATTAAAACAGAGACTGAAGGAACACCCATTCAGAGCCCGCCCCACATGTGGCCCATACATAAACAGCCATCCAATTAGACAAGATGGATGAAGCAAAGAAGGGCAGGCTGACAGGAGCCGGATGTAGATCTCTCCTGAGAGACACAGCCAGAGTACAGCAAATACAGAGGCTAATGCCAGCAGCAAACCACTGAACTGAGAATAGGACCCCCTTGAAGGAATCAGAGAAAGAACTGGAAGAGCTTGAAGGGGCTCGAGACCCCATGTACAACAATGCCAAAACCAGAGCTTCCAGGGACTAAGCCACTACCTAAAGACTATACATGGACTGACCCTGGACTCTGACCTCATAGGTAGCAATGAATATCCTAGTAAGAGCACCAGTGGAAGGGGAAGCCCTGGGTCCTGCTAAGACTGAACCCCCAGTGAACTAGATTGTTGGGGAGGAGAGACAATGGGGGAGGATGGGGAGGGGAACACCGTAAAGAAGGGAGGGGAGGGATTAGGGGATGTTTGCCCGAAACCGGGAAAGGAATAACACCAAATGTATATAAAAAATACTCAAGTTAACAAAAAAAAAGAATTCTAAAAACAAACAAACAAACAAACAAAAGTGTCATTTTAAAGAGATGGCATCCAAGCTTTTCGGTGAAATTCGCCTAGCTTCTAAATAGTATTCACCATAATTCCCTCCATTTCTTCAGAGCTTTCTTCCATCAGGCATGGGGCCTTCAGGGCTGGAGATGGTGTCTTTCGGTAGTTGCCAAAAGAACAGAAAACCGTGTTAACAAGAGCTTTTCTTAGCTGCAGTTTCCCACTTAGCTGTCCCTCTTGAAACTGAAAAGCCCCGGGAAACACAGATGGGCAGTTAGCAAGAATTCAATGGCTCCAAACTCACACAGGTTTCAGCTCACAAAGGCAAAGCCAAAGAAAGCAGGAGGGGCCATGTTGAGTGGGCAGTCTGTTGTTCACCAGCTCTGACCAGCAGCTCTACCTCATACCTGCAGGATCCCTTGGTGGCGATGTCCCATGAACAGAGAGAGCGTGCCTCAGCCTACAAAGCCATACTTGCTTCTGAAGTGGTGGAGCTTTTTAAAAGATGCCCAGTGGGGCCTGGAATCTAAAGATGGAATACTGAAACTTGACGGACTTGCAATGTGATTAGCGAAGCTGAAATCTGTCCAGACCATTGAGTTCACCATGGAGCTATGAAAAGAATGTTGTGGGCCTCTTATATTACTTTGTTCTACCTGAAACTATTAATATGGTCTAAATGATTAGGCAATCCTAATGTCCCATTAAATATGCATGATGAAAATGAATAAACCACAAGCAGATAATGACTGCCTTAATAGAGTACCAGCCGAAACCGCAATAGTCCTTTAGGATCTGAGATGGTTATTTTTAGTTACCATGATTGACATAAGCACATGTTATAAAATTCACATGGTACTAGGGCTTTGGGGCAATTGTACTGTTTATATTCAAGTAACAACTAAGGCTGAAGTGCGACAGCAAATGACTGATAAAGAGCCAGAGGTATGTCCGCAATCTGGTTGGTAGCCTTCCCATATAGAATAGACATAAGAAGATGCTGTCAGGGATCCACACTCCAAGTGCTTCCTTTCGTGATGCAAGATTTTATCTGGCTCTTGAAAGTCACAGTACCAGTTGCCCTAACCGTAAGCTTAAATATTTTCCCTAAGCTGGAAGTCACCAGAAAAGTCACAAGTACCACTCTGGAACTGGCAAAGTACATGTCTCTTCAGCCTCAGTGTGTAGCATGTCCCTTGGGTAACCACCAACATTTTCAGGTTCCAACATGTACTCTGAGAAAAGGCAAGGCTTGATGTTAAAAGAAACAGTGTGCACTTAATCAGGTGTGTTCTCTATCACTATCAATGTCCTTTGCCAGCTCTGATCACCCTTGAGTACAAAGACCAGCCTGAGGCCCAGAAGACCCCGTCTTTTAAACATAGACATGCCATTGAGCCTAGCATCCGACCACGAGGCAGGTTAAATAAATAAAGCTAAAACAAAGATTCAGTTTTAACATTTTATTGGGTAAATGATTTTAAAGGTAATAACAATAGTGTCAAAACTACTACAATGTCTTTCCACAGCCATACCTTACAGACCCACATAAACCTTTTCATATTTTTGTCTTTTTGTTCATTTTTAATATTTTAAAGCCATACATGTCATATAAAATGCCCACTTCCAATAGCTTCTTCAAACTAGTAAGCAATTCAGTGTGGAAGGAGGGAGGACCTGGTTACAACGAAGGGGTTTTAGATAATCCGTGATGTCTCACTGTAATCAAAACACCAGGTTACTAAGGGAGGGTAGAGCTACTCCAGGTAGCTTTTTGCTTGTTACAATTCTCACCATTGCATCACCAAAAACTCTTTATGCTGGTGACTGATTCAAAGGAATTTTGGGAAACATATAAAACACTAAAATAACTTAGAAACTAGATCCAAATATCTCAAAAGTAATCAACTTTGATATACAAAAGCAGTCAGAGGTGCTTACAAAAGTATTTTTTGTTTGTTTGTTTTATTTTGTTATTTTCTCAGTGCTTCTAAGTACCAGCGCAGTTACTGGGTCTGGAGCAAAATAAAAGGTTCATTTTCTTCTGAAACAGTAATAAAAAACAAGGAAAACATATCTTTGTATATAAAGGATCAATGCTGGTCATAAGAATAATGTAATCAGAAACCCTTAAATCGAGAGGCACACAATGGGTTTCCTCTTGTAAAAAATAAAAGGAAAGTCACCAGTTTATTTAAATGGAGGAGGTGCTCACACTCCTCAAATAAACTTAATTCAGTTTAACGTCACTAGCAAAAAATCACTTAGAAACTGTACAAAAATAAAAAAGTTAACACATTTAATCCTGCAAGGTTTTTGTAAGGACTGGAAGGCAGGCTTTTGGAGCAGCATTTGGGCATGGCTGGGGGCTTCTTTGGTTTGATCTAACACACATAAGAGATGGAACCTATTCCAGATGACAGTTTCAAATTCTTGCACATTTGAAGACAGGAAAAGAGGCCAGTATACAAACTTCCGGTGTGCTGTGTGTGTGTGCAATGGAACTATTTGCATTGAAGTGGACATCCTAGGTGAGGTGTGGGGTGCAGGGGAGGGGAGAGCAAGCCTTGCACTTCCTCCATCACTTTCACTGACCTCCTCAGGGTAGGGAGATTGGAGAGGGTAGTAGCACATTCGTGCAATCAGAAGGCCACTTGGGGGGGGGGCAATTGTTGTTTTAGAATCTGGTACCTGGCTGACCTTTTTAAGAACAACAAAACCTTCCAGAAGTGGAAGCCTTTTGCTACACACCAAAAATAAAATACACATTGTTTTCCAAAAAATACCCAGTTGCATTTGAAAAAAGGAAAAAAGGAAAACTTAGCTGGAACTAATTAACATTTAAAAGGGGGCTCTGTAAACTTTGTGCTACTCAAATGAAGTTCAAGTATTACTTCTGAGCTGTTTAAAGATCACGGAACTCATACAATATTCTGGTGATAAAGAGTACAATTCACATTTGTGTTTCTGAACAAATAAACCACAACTGGCTAGAACACAACTTGTGCAATTAGAATCTTTGTCTGAGTTAAAGACACATGCTACATATTTCCACATGTTCAAAGTTATTTCAAAGCACATATTTAACAGCTTTGTAATATACAACAAGAGTGAAAGGGCCTAGCGTTGGTTTGGTTGAAGCACACCATTATAGTTTGTGTAACACCCTTTACACTACAAAGTCTTTTAGTCAACAACTACTTAGACACAAAAATGCACTGTGCATCAACTTGAATACAAAAGGAGACAAAACTATCCTTTTCCCCCAAGCCATGGTGGGAAATATTGCTGACCTCGTCCTTTGAAGCCTGCAGGATGGTTATTCTTCAGTATAACATTATTACACCAGTAAGAAAATCTGTATAATATCTGCATATATCAAGGATTTTTTAAAAAATCTGATATGATTTTAGAGTCCGCATGACCAGTCACGTGACCTGCTCAAGATTGATTAGCACCGTTAAATACATAAACACACACATATGCATGTATGCATGTGTAAGTATATGGACACATACATGCATATATGTATGTGATAGATCTTTTCTTTAAAAACAACAATAGCAACAACAACAACAACAACAACAGCAAAATCTAGCCATAAGCTCACCCAGGATGAGGAGCTTTGAAATGATGAGATGATGGATTAGATGGATTTCACAATTATTGGTCTAGTCTGTCTCTCTTCAGTTTCTATGTTACAATTACTTTTCCTTTTTCCCTTTCTCTTTCTTCTCCTTTTCTTTCCCCCCCTTCTCCTTCCTCTCTCTCTCTCTCTCTCTCTCTCTCTCTCTCTCTCTCTCTCTCAATCTCTCTCTCAATCTCTCGGTCTCTCTCTCTCTCTCTCTTTTTTGTAAAAGCAGACAATACCATTCAGCTTGTGCTCACTTTCCCTATAAGGGCAAGAAAATGTCAAATGTAGCTTGCTTTTTATACTGAAAGTCTAATCTCTACTCCAAAGTGTGTCCAAGTAGAAACAACAGGGCTTAGAAGCCCATTGTAAAGCTCAGCAGCTTCTGTTTTCTCTGGATTCAATGGAACTGGCTACTGAGACTGCCTTTCAGGCTAGCAATTGGCTTCTTAGTTAAGGCATCATAACTGAAAATGGTTACGTCAACAGTGGATTCTGTGGATGAAGAAATACCAAACTTCAAAGAACTCTCATCAAAACCTGAAGCTGTGTACGTTGACCTGATGGCAAGGAGAACAAATTCAGCCGATTACAAACTAGACAAGGATTTTCTGAACTACCAGTCTGTCACTTGTCACAGCAATTAAATGTATAAGCTTGACTATTTCAATAATTAGCGGTATGTCATAGTTGTAGAATATACATTCTGCAGCATTTCACTCACCACTTGTTCTAATGACTTCCTGTTTGAAAAAGTTATATATATTTCCCATATATATATATGGTAGTATATATATATATATGGTAATATATATTACCATAAAACAAAGGTCATCTTTTGCCAGAATCATCGTGGGTTTTCCTGGGGATAAACATAAGGGTTTCCTTCCCATTGACACCAGTAAGTTCTCTTTGATTGTGCCATGGGAAGAATAGCCCTGCAAATGAGCTGGGCTCTAATTAACACATGTGAGTGCCATCTCTACAGGTCTAACAGATTATCTGTTAACACAGAAATGTGTTTCTATCGAAAGGCTGTAGTGCGGAAAGATTCAAACTCTTTGTAGTATCTCCGAAACTCAGCGTTGTCTCTGTGATGACAAATTTGAAATCATAGTATGTATGAACTTTTGTTTTACTAGATTATCTTTATCATGTCTTAGTAGCTAAAGTTGTCTCTGGCCAATTATGACTCATTGAAACCTAAAGCTAACAAATTTAAATTAATACAAAATAGACAAATGTCTTTTTGGTTATTTGCTCAAAATAATTTTTTTCAGCTAAAAAAATACTTTGGAGTAAGGAATTTGTGTAATCTCTTGTTTCTTATATAGAAACAATAAAATTTTATAAGAATATTTCTCTAAATTGCCTTTTTAAACCCCTCTTAATTTGACTTAATTATAGTCTTCTCAAAGGCACTAAATTCTGCATCTGATCTCTTCCCAATATATGCTGCCTTTCAAAATGATTTCTGCAGCCCATTTGAAAGGTAGCTTCTGCTTTTCTAAAACAGTGTTTTAGGTTGTAAATTGGTTCTATGACATGAGGCAGTCTCTTCTACAATACAAACAGAAGGCAAAAAAGTTTCTTGCTCTCTGTGACAAGTCCTATCATGGACCTCTGAATGGTCACTACTTAGTCTAAAGCTCACTTATTTTAACCATGGGAAAAATGTGTACTTGACCCAAATACTAAGCTGTCATAGCAAATAGAATTTTAGGCAAATTCAAGAGTAATGTACAAATACCTGAATTTGTTATGAATTAATCCCCGACTCAGCTATCAAAAAATGACTATCTTACCGAAGAATACTAAAGACAAACCTATTAAATCCTCAAAAACTGCATACTTTCTTCCATCCACAGTCAAAGAAGGAAGGAGGAAAAAAAAGGAACAAAAAGAAAAGACAGAAACCTGTCTGAGATAGTAAAAAAAAAAAATATACCTAATATTGTAAGGAAAGAAAACCCCAAAAGCTGTATGTGCTGCAAAAAAGAATCTGTGATCTAAAATAATAAAACAGGATCTTCTTAACAAATGCCATTGTCCTACCCGTTACCATGATGGTCTTAACTAACAATGTCGAAGCTTCACCATGGCAACGGAAACTATCATCATAAAATGGTACAGTAAAAGAGATAGCTAGACCAAGAAGGTGTAGGGTCTCCCGGGAAGAGGTCTGCAGTGAGGCCCAGTGACTGGTTGTGCGGCTCAGTGTCAGGAATAATGGTTGTATGGCGGAAGGGGATGCCCGATGCCATTTTGGAAGTGATGATGCTGGCGATGAGCAAGGTATTCAGCATAACTCAAGGTCATCTTTTCACTACGGTACCTGAAAGAGAGTAGGAGAGAAAAGTTAACATTAAGAAACACATGCCATGCTATTATGAGAGCCAGAAGGGCCCTATGAGATCATTTTGCATAGTGGGAAATAAGAAGCCACGAGAGAAGCAATTAGTTGCCCAAAGTTACAGAGTTGGTAAGCAGCAAAGCTGAGATCAGAACACAGGAATCCAGTGCTTCCTGCTCTGCTACTCCTTATTTAATGTGCTCCAGGAATGACATTGTCCCTTTTACCCACTTTGCGATTAGGAACAGGGAGGGATATTTTACCATCATGTCTGCATCCCCTCGTCTCATTCATTGGGCTGCTGTCATCAGACCTTCCCTCTCTTCCCCCTTTTCTTCCTCTCTTTGTCTACATGCTACAGCATGTCAGGCCTGAAGCCCTCTTATTTTGCCTATATCTAGTTATTTGTCCATTGTCCAACTTTTCAAGAGAGTTAAGTACAGTTTCTCTCTTCAGTTTCTTTCTTTTCCTATCAGGTGCTCAGTGTCCCTTGGTTCTGCCACTGTCCTTTCATGGCTGTCAGAGGCTCCTTAGGATTCTCTTTGGAACTTTCCACGATACTCCCACATACCACTTGTCCTGAAGGCTCATGGATTATACACCTCCACCTTTCCCTGCTTCTGTCCCTGCTTCTCAGACAGCTTCTTATCTCTTTGACAGTTGCTTCTACTCCTACCTTGCAGGATTTTCCTGGGTTCCAACATTCACACTTTTGACTTTACACCCTGCCCTCCTCCATGCACTGGGATGGATCCTCACAGCTTATCCAGGCTATCAGCTGCATCATGAACTTTACACATGCATGCTTTCAGTGGCATGTCAAACAGTTCTATGCAGACATAATTCAAATCCAGAACTGAAACATAAACCTAAGTCTTCTCTTGGACTCCCTCGATTTTTCTCTGAGGGATGAATTTGATCCTTTTACCTTGCCTCCCTTATCCCAAAGTGATGGCCAAGTACTTCATTTCTTCCACATTATGCTTCAGTCTGTCCTAGCCTCCATATCCTGCTGCCATAGCTCCAGTTAAAGACCCACATTGTATTTTGTTTAGACTGCTGTACAGTACTTAGACAACAGCAATGGTCCCTCCATCACTTACCTGTTCCAATCCTAACTACCCAAGCTAGGGTCTACCTACTTCTGGAATTCACTCTGTAGACCAAGCTGGCTTTGAAATCATAGCGATCCACCTCCCTCTGCTTCCTGAATGCTGGGATTAAAGACTTCCACCATACCTGGCCTGCAGTACATTTTATAAAACCTATAAAGGCTATTAAATGCCTATAGAATCAGGTCCAAATTGCTTAGCTTGGAAGGTCAAGCCTTGCATGGTTGGTTCAATCTATTTCTAGACTACATTTTCCCTTAGTGACATTTCCTATGTGCACTGAAAGACCAGCCAAAGCATAGTGCTTTAGATTTCCTAAAACTGGTTTTGTAGTGCACCGCCTACAGGCTTTGATTCCCAGCACATCTTCAGGGAATCCCTTTCCTCCCTTGCTCTCTACCTGTCAGACAGTCTACTCATTCTTCAAGCCAGCCCTCAATCCACCTCCACTCTCAAGTTGTCTGTTACCCACTGCCTTCCTGGAGCTCCTCCTCCCCAGCAGTGTAAGCCTACACATCCGTAATATTCTGCCGTAGTAGTAACTATTGTTATCCATGCCCTTCTATTCTTCTCCAACTAGAACCTGAGAAAAACAGAAATGAGGACATTCTCACATTTGTAACTGTACAGAGCTGAGAACAATTCTTTTTTTTTTTTTTTTTTACTACGGGCATGTAATGCAATTTTCTGGAACTGAAATAAATGGAAACAGTACCCCATTTTTCTAAAACATTCAATACTTTCCTTAAGTAAGTATCCCTATTATTCTATGATGACATTTATTTAGCATTCAAGTTCAGTTCAATTGTGTTATTATTCAATAAGCTTTCATAGTAGACTCCTATCACTGCCAAAATTCTGAGCTTACATTTAAATTTTAGGACTGCTTATTGGAATCCTGGGGTTTTGCTAGACAATGTCAAAAGTTTATGCACAGCTAATTCTGGTACTTTCTCCAGTAAGGTAGCTGGAAGTCTCAGGGGCTTGTTGTACAAAGCCCGAGTAATCATACAGGGCTACAGATGGAGAGGATGGGCTTGGGTATCATGAAGTCTTGACTACCTAGCCGACCTCCAGTGAGTGCACTCTCAGTGGGCTCTGCCATTTTGTTTCCACTATTGGAGACAAGAGAAGCAAGTGCAGTTCGAGAGTCTTGGAAAAACAATCAACGTTACAAGCATATCCTTAGAAGTGTAGAAAATGCCATCCTAGTACCTGGTCAGCTTTATGGTTTTTCTGAATTCATTAGTGATTGGAGCTTTGTATCCTCCTTTTCTCAGTAATGAGTCTATGGTCTGAATATGGTCCCATCCTGTGCAGAGGAAATCAGATAAAATATCAGTCAAGCACATGTCACAAAAGCACCTTTGGTTAAATACAGAAATGACTTTGTAGAGGTCAGCTATCCCTGTCACCAAATGCCATCAATTCCTTTGGTCCTAAAAACAGTCATATAGAAGAGCTAAGATTTTATCCTTGTATAGATTCAAGTCCATCACCACATGCCTTAAATTGTCTAAGAAACCATTCAGTCATGTCTCTAATAAATCACAACTACTGTACTTTTCTCTAATGGTCATCCCTTCAAAAGAGAGGGAAAGCATAAATGAATAAAATATGACTTGTGTCAACTCACTAGTGTTTGGGGGCTCTAATCACTATGTCATGGTAATTGCTGGTCTTAATGGTACCTTCTACACTCAATAATCTATATTTGTGTGAAATATTCAATGGTATTTTATTGTTTCTAATATGAATGCTATTCTAGTATCTTTATGCAGTCGATGATCCTGCATGATTAACACACTAAAATCTGTTGTTATATCTCTCATATTTATATGAGCGCACACAGGAAAAGCATATGCCTTCTGAAAAGATAAGTGCTATAGAATTTTTGAAAGGCATTCATTTAACTAATGTGAAAGTAGAATTTAGTAGTGGCTAGGAAGATCAAAGTACTATAGTGAAATTGTTTGGTGTAACCATACTGGTTCATAAAGATGTGTGCTATATCTGTGAAATAAGAAAATTATTTTTGATTATGAAGTGTAGACTAAATATACAATACTTCACGTATTCACAGTGCCCTCAATCTTAATGGAAACCTTACAGTTTCACTATTAGCTGAATGAGTTATGGAAATCACATAAGAATTGTTGGATATTGACAATGAATGACATCAAACTACATGGCTGTCTCTAAACCTAGGCCTGTTAATGCCATCATGATAATTACTGCACACTGGTGCATGGAAAACGGTGTGACAAAGTAGTAACAAATGGTTGCCTAAAAGAAAACCCCCAACTTCTACAAATCTATGCCATTTTAAAAGTATGCACTTATGAGTATGCTGTCAGACATTACTGCAAAGATGCAGATTCCATGTGAATAATTGACCAATTTGAGCCAGACATTGCAGTGGCAGTGATGAAAGAGTCAGTTCTTATAATGTGATGTTGATCAATTATCAGACATAACTGCAAGGTCAGTGACTGCATTTCCGCTTGTTTAAAATGTTCACTAGATCATATGAAATAAAGTACAACAATGACCTTGCTCCTTTGCAACCTCCGGCAGGTAGGTGGCGGTGCGTTTTGATCCTTTTTCATTGATGAATTCTATTCTAATGCCATGCACACCCACCTGAAAGAAATTGGCAGTTTTATTAGTACAGACTTCTTCATAGAAACAGAAAGAAAAGGTTATAATTTAACTTTCAACGCAATTCCCCCTCCTGTTATTTTTACTTTTTTTCAGAGCTCAGGATCAAACCCAGGGACTTGTGCTTGCTAAGACAATCACTCTACCACTCGGCTACATCCCCAATCCTTTCCCCTTGTTTTCAGAAGTATGTATTTGGTTTCTGTTATCCAAGGCTTTGATTTTGGATTAGAAGGCTAGCATGCTATCCATAGAGCCTGCAAAAACCTTTGCATGTGTCCAATATATGCCAGGCTATTTGCTTAGAAATCGGAAACAAACAATCAGCATAGAGTAGGCTAGTCGATGGCCACAACTCCCAGCCTGGAATAAGGAAACTAGAGCAAAACCCCATGTGGCCACACTCACGACTTCAGATTATGTCCTGAAACTTCCTGGGCTGACTCTGGCAAGTTTTAGTGCCTTTAAAACCCCAACTTCCATGTAGGCAAACCAACACTGCCTGATAAGTCTAAGAAAGTATGCTGGGCAGGGTGCTGCACATGGAAAGCAAGACAGGAGAGATCTGGTATTTGAGGTCAACCCATGTTACCCAGTGAGCTCCAGAGTAGTCTGGACTACATAGTGAGACCCTGCTTAGAAGAAAAGCCTAAAAAGGAATGAAGACAATCAGCTGTATGGTACATAGCATTTTTCAATGTAACAGCCATAAACACTTCAAATTACCCTCAGATTGGGCATTTTTGTAGTTAATTATCCTAGCTCAGGCACCACTGTGACATTTTAAAGGATGAAACTTTTGGTGATACCCAAAAAGGAAGTCTATTGGCTGTAAGAAGATATGTTGCTAATATGGTTTTGGTTTATTTTTTTTGTTTGTAAGCAAAATCAATGTGCTTTCCCTTCAATTAGCACACAATCAAAAGGAAGCGAGCTGTCCAGTCCCTCATCAAATGTTGCACACAGCTGAAGAAAAATTATTATAAACTCCTAACTTGTTTGAAAACACTGATAATAAAAATGAAAATGTAAAAGGACAATTACCTATTCCACTCTTCCATATCTCGAGCTGCCTTGGATCAAGAGTTCCTGAGAGGAGTATGGGGCTGCCTAACACACTGGAGGGCAAGTATAGGGGCAGGCACATACTATTCCCAGGACAGAGGCATCTTTTCAGAGTAGATGAATGAAGACAGCCTTTTATGCTTTCCGGGTGGGTATACATGTTAAGGTTTAGAGGAGAAACATGTCAGTAAGAACCGCTTTTGCTATTTCTGCCCTTAGGCACAAGTTTTCTAGTTTTTCAGGTTATGAAATGTCCCCTGATAAATGGATTTCATCCTGTCTTCATATAGACACCCCTTGAACCTGTCAGATCTTTTGAGCAATTAATGTGTTTTTTTTATTAAAGTGTATCCCAGTGGCTATTCTATCTATTCAATATCAATACTCTTATAAATCTCCTCTTGCTAAAAATGCAACCAGGACAGCTGTTTAAAAACCACCACAGTAAGGCCTCTCAGACCCCATGGGATGTGACTGCGGACAGCTGAGAGGAAATATGAGTGTGTAGTTGCCAAATATTTTGAAGATGAAGGGCATCTAGCAATCACCCCCAATGTCTGATATAGCACCAAGCAATGACAACCTTGATACTTTATAGTATCAGATGCTTCATAATTTGTTTCTTCTAAATACAGAGCACACATAATTTATGCTCAATCATTCACAGGAATGAATTTTGACTCTACCTCTATTTATCAAAAATCTGTCATGTTAAAATTGAAGATAATTTTGGTGTTATTAAGATGTCTAGTCAAAACTCTGAGACAAGTTTCTTATCTGCATGTTGAACAATATTTAACTGTCTAGGGGTGAAGAAGGGGGTGAAAAATTTATTAGAATTGCAGGGTAGCTCATGTTTCAGCAAGTAATATTTGGAAAAGGATCAACTCCCGACAGTGATTATTACCCTAGTAAAACCAGAAAACTCTCCTACTAACTAACCATACAAGTATGACAAACCCACACACCTACATATTGGAGAAAAATAATTAATCAGATGGAGTAATTTAGATACATAAATCCTTTCTTTATAGGAACACAATTCTCTTCAATAGAAATCTCTGAGATTTTAAATCCTAGCAATTTAGTAATTAAAATGGTCTAAGACTAATTGTAGGGTACATAAATTGTTCCTTGGGAAACCTGTTTACATGAGATCAAAATGAAGGGCATGTTAAACAAAATAAAAATTACTCACCAACAAGATTGTTGATTTACTTTTTTTATTATGAAAAGGCCCAGGCATCACCTGTAACACATTTCTGGGTTCTTATGATTTGTATAACTGAAAATTCCTATCAATATGGTGATTTTAAAGTAAATGATTTGAGCAAAGCAACAGTTTTTATAGGTCAAAAAGGTATGCATGCCACAAAGCTAGGAAGCCCCAAACTGGGGTGACTTGTTTTTCAACTAGCAGAATGTGGAGAACGGCTCTAATGTTCTCTTTGGTACTCATTAATAGTTTTTTCATCATGTTTGGACTATGGTTTCCAACAAATAGATACATTGAAGAATCCAATGGGAAGTAGAAGTGGTGTCTGTGGAAAGCAAGCCAATTCTGATCAGTTTAGTAAAGTCCCCAGCTTTGCAAACTAGTCTTCTTGATCAAAAAACTGTTATTGTGGTATGAATATATGGAAAGCATCCCAGGTTCACCATGCATGAAAGCTTGGTCTCCAGCTGGTGACCTCTAGAAGGTGGAGCCTTACAGGAAGAAGTAATGGGAGGCCAGGTGAGGTTTCATAGCTTGGTCCCACAGTTCTTGGTCTTTATCTTCCTGATTCCCAACCACTGATGCAATGTGAGGTGATAGCCTCATCCTCCTGCAAGTTTGCCTTCCTCACTACAATGGCCTATATGCCCCATGGGATTGTAAGTAAAAATAATGTGCACTCCCTTAAGATGCTTTGCTGGCCCGAGTTATCACAGCTATTGTTGCAGTTATCAACGAGATATCGATCAGTTACATAGAGAATTGGTATTCCCTGAAGTAACTCTGCTCTAAAATTATCTTAGTAACTACTTAGGATAGAAAAGGAGAAAGCAGCGAGGAAAAGAAGGGCAATATATCCCTAAGTGACTGCACCTGGCTTCAGAAATGTAGCCAAGTGGGCAAAGACTGGAGACTTACAAATCTAGCTTCAAGGGACTCTGTAGGTCAGTTTTTTTTTTTCTTCGTAGCTGGGGACCGAACCCAGGGCCTTGCGCTTGCTAGGCAAGCGCTCTACCACTGAGCTAAATCCCCAACCCTGTAGGTCAGTTTTAAAATGATTAAAATATCTGAGAAAAAGTGCTTTCAAGGTCTATCAGCTGCTATAATATTGTTTTAATCAAGAGTATACTTTTGCTATGTGGAGCTAGAAATCAACTAGAGTTGTAGTAAATTAAATGCAAGACTTATAGATAAGAGGATATGGAATTAAAGGGACCTATATTGATGTGTGCTGAGTGAACATTAAGACCAGTTCAACAGATTTCAATTTCATGCTAAAGAGAAAGTCATATTTATTCTGAGCCATTCCATTGCAAGTAATATCTACTAATGACATTATACAATCTTTTGTTTTTAACATTGTTTGGAATGATTACATGTCAAGATTAATGTTGGCCCCTCAGATATATTATCATGATTCTCCAGTTTAGGGATTCTGTATCCCTGAGTCTACTGGGTCTCAGCCCCCATCATCTTTGTTCTCTTGTTCATTTCTCTTTTTTAAACATTCTATTAGCAAGCATGTATGTACGGGGAAAGAGATACATGTAAATTAATCAATTTTGCTTCATAGTAAAAGGTTTGGTGGACGAGATTATAACTAATGGCTGAAATGAACCCTGAGACTGTGTGCAGATTTCATTTATCCTCATTATCTGGCCCCTTGTTTAGAAATGTGGCTTCACTTAAAATTATTATTCTCTAATGCAGTGGCCCTCAACCTAAGA
This sequence comes from Rattus rattus, assembly GCF_011064425.1. Classification (NCBI taxonomy): domain Eukaryota; kingdom Metazoa; phylum Chordata; class Mammalia; order Rodentia; family Muridae; genus Rattus; species Rattus rattus. The sequence goes on from NC_046172.1 coordinate 94,963,342, forward strand.
GCATTAAAAAAGTGCCCTCTCCTGCTCTTATAATACGTAGTCCATGTTATGCACTCTACAGCTGCACAGTCAAAGCTTAATAAACCCTCATCTATCTGTAAGGCAAGTGCTAGTCCTACAATACATTAGCAGAATTACCCAACGGTCCTGCTTTTACTGGTGAACCCAATCAGAGCAGACAATCTGAATAGGTTAAAACATGATGAAGAAAAAGAAAGTCATCTGGCCAAGAGTATAATTGTCTATAAAAGCCGTGCTAGTTCAGCTGAATGGGCTCCATGAAACCTTTGACCATTAAGGGTCTACAATTATGTCCAAAGTCCTGACCTTTGAAGCTAAATCTGCACCTGATAATATTTGGGCCAAGAATATCAATCAGTTTCCTTGGGTGTTATCTCAGCCTGTTGGCAGGGCCAGTTCCATTAATTCCCTTGTTGGGGCCTCATGCTTTTTTTTAACAGTATGGCCATGGCTCACCACACTCCTTTCCAGTGAGTTCATCTTGAATAACATACAGAAATGTGTAGCAGGAGGTCAGAGAATTAAAAGTTGTTTGGCACACTTTTTTGGATGAAATCATTTGGCAAAATATGCTTTGTAATTAACAGCACAGCCTGTTATTGGCCATTCATAAAAGACTGGCCTGCCAGGCTTCTTATACCAGTATCATTGAAGTAAATGAAAGGACTCAGCTCTTAATGAGCGAAGCTGGGATGTTTGGCACAATTCCAACTCTTTCAAGGCTTGCATCGCTGATGACATACATATGTATCCAGAAAGAAGCCTAGGTAGTGGCAGAGCGCTTGCCTAGGAAGCGCAAAACCCTAGCCCTCGGGTTCCAAAACAGAAAGAGAAGCCTGAGGTCATAGTAAGTGCTGCATCCACAGATGGCCCATCTCCCATTTTCTAGGTGGAAAACTAGATGCTTCTTTTCTCTGAAAATACTACAAACCTACAGTGCTATAGCCCTCTCAAACTCATCGCAGCACAGCAGATTTTATCCCACTCCACATCAGCCTTTCACAATAGTGACTTTTCCTAGTAAAAGCAAATTCAACATGAGAGATGATAATATCTTAAACCTGGGCCTTCCTACTTCAAGTTTGTAATCTAGACTAATTCTGTTGGGAAGATTTTGTGATCAGATCCTATTCAGTGCTTACCCCCAACCTCTGTACTCCCAAAAACATTTTTTAGACTATATATTCTCTAGATCCTCCATTTACAGAATGTCCCATGGTTGGCTGCATTTCTTTGCCCACCAGTTTGAATTAGAAATTCTGGAGTTCTGCAGGGATCTGTGTGGTTAATGTGACCCCTTTAGAAAGTGGATAATTTAGGATTTCTAAAGTCTTTCTGAAATTTGGACCTGATTAACAGCTGTGACCATGAATACAAGAAGAGATGCACACGCAGAACTTCTCTGGAAGGAAAAGCTAGTGTGACTGCCCTGTAATCCCTAATATGACCAACAGGTAACTTCGTGACTTAACACTGCTTTTCTCCTGAACTGAGCCAATAAGGTGTGCATCTCAAGTGCCTTTATCTATCACACACCTGGGTCTTAGAGCACTCTGAATAACTCTTGAGAAGTCTTGTAAGAAAATATAAATCATAAGGGATAACTGATTACAGATTCACCACTTGGACATTAGTAATATTTTAATGTAGAATATAATACTGAATATAAAAACCTGCCTTCATCATCTATGTCAGCTAATGGATTATTTTTTTCTTGTTATGTAACAATAACCACACGTGTTCTCTTGAATAAAATACATATATGTTGCTCTGGTCTCAAATCTCTGTAAATTAGTCACTTTAGCTTAGCAATAGATTAGTTCAATCTCTTAGGACCAGTTCTTAGCTTTTGTAGTAGTTATGACTCATGTAGGAAACTTAAACTTCTTATCTATAAAGAATACGAGCCTGCCAATTTAGTCACAAAAGTCCACTAACAAAAATCAGATGTAACATTTATTTTTACCAAATAGCTTGACACTAAAGTACCTGAACTGTCTAACAATGAAATTGTGAAGAATCAGTTAAGATTTGAAATAAAGCAGTATTAATGAAGTGGTACATTAAAAAGCTATGAAGCCAAATATATTAATGTATCATTTACAAAAATAGAAAATGCTCTTATTCAAATGTTTACAGTGAGCAAGTGACAGCTCAGAGTGTAATTATGGGAAAAACTTCTATATTATGAGTAATTATAATAAGCATTCAGGAAAATTGAACACGCTGAAGCTTCCCATGCAAAGTTCAGCAACATAGGTGGCATTTCATAAAAAGCTTGCTTTTCATCAAGTTATAAAAATGTATCCCTATCATTTTTTAAAAAGGCATGACAAAGGAGATTAATTTAAATAGGAGGAAAGGGAAGTTATTTATATTTTTGAGAACCTAGAGCTATGACTTAGTTTACTCTTCGAATGCTGAGGTGGAGAGGGTAAACATGTTTCTGTAGGAAATGTTTGCCTGATAAGAAACTAAGAAAAATCTTATCCAAGTTCTGAGTGTACATTGAGTATGTGACACAATATGGGTTAGCTTAGCTTACCGAAGAGACTTGTTTCTAAACAGTTATCAGGGGCTTGAATTATGAGGATAGATTAATCTTGAAAACATGAAAAAGACAATAAAGAAAACAATACAACACAATTGGTACACTTACATTAGATGTAGAATACTGACTTAAGGGAGCAAGGGACACAGCCCTGAAACAGAGGCATTGAAAGCTTAGAAGATTGTTACCAAAGACAAGTCCTTGTGAAAATGAAATGGAGAATACATAATTTAAAAAAAAAAAAAGACTCTTTGACACTTTTTGGCCAACATTTACATCGACAATGGCCATTTCAAAAGTTAGGGAACTCTTTTTATGGTTTCTAAATGGCTGATTCATTCTCTGCATATAAAATAAAACAGAAGACATTTTTTTTAAAAAAAAGGGACTCTGTCACAGAACCACACTCTGTCAAAGAGACTTTAGTCCAACCCTTTCAACTTCCTAGTATAGAAAGCGAGGTCCAGAAAGGTCACAGAACCCAAGTCTCCTTTTCCTCAGAATGCAGCACTTTGAAAAAAAATTAAATGCTGGGGATACATGCAAAGTGCATATGAAAGAACTGTAACTGAACCTCCAGGGAATGACAAGGAAGGCAGTCTAGATACTAGGGGGAAAAATAACAGAAAAACTTCCTCTACCAAACAGTACAGACAGGGAGCCAGGAAACCTGAGAACAGACTGTTGTTCATTCACAAACGGACAGTGCACACATTTATGGGCTAAGTACTTCTAAGAAGCTGCTTTACTGCTTGCTCCCTATCAGGCTCCTTGTTCCCTGAGGCCTTGAGGGTACCTAGATGGCCAATAAGTGCAAGCATTCCTTCCCTAATACCACATAGCACCCCAAAGAGTACTCAGAGCAGTGCTTCATGACAAGGACTGCCTTTCTATAACCACAGTGGCGTCTCCCACTCCACCTCAATGTCCTCCTAAGTAACGATGAGGGACAATTTCCTGACCTGGGTAGACTGTTTTATTGGTTGTTGTTGTAGTGGTCTGTCTCATGTTCATTGAGGGCAGGAATTTTAGGGCAGAAAGAAAAACAGAACATAATGTATATCATAGTTGTAGAAAATTAATCAAGAAGGAAACACACTGTATACATGCAACTAGAAGTCATTTTGCTTGGTGACTTTGTGAGTCATGCTAGCCATCTGTATATGAATGGGAACTCTGTTTTCGGTTGTACATAAAGAGGATTTTTTAAAAATGAAACCTTTATGGGGGAAAGGAGAGTGAAAAGGAGAATATTACCTTCTAAAATATGGTGGGGGGGATAATGACAGTAGCCAATTTGTTCATCTCATCTGTTTATTCTCACGAAGGCTATTACAAAAGCGCCCTATTATTAACTGCAACCAGATACATCAGAAATGGAACTGTGAGCGCTGGAGAGGGGTGCATTAGAGGTTCTTTTGAAAATGAAGTACAGCTCTCTGAGTAGCAGGAGTCCTCAAGGCTCACATACAATGACAGACGCTCTGTTATATTAGGGACAGAGAGAGACTAGAGATACAAGGTCTAACTTTAATAGTCCAGGGACAGATTTTTGAATCATGCAAGAAGTATCATGCTGGCCAGCTCCATTAAGCATGGGATAATTCTATGTAAGTGTGATATGCTAAAATTGAACCCCCAGAAAAGCTATCTTCAAAGTCAGATAAAGAAGAAAAAGTCTTCTAGTTCATGCAACTGCCATTAACTTATCTAAATGTGATCTAAGCATTTACTTTAGGATACATTAGAAAACATCTGTTCTTCATGCCTTGAAATGATGTTCTCTCTAAGTAAAAGATGCTTGATTATAATTTAGAAAATATTTTGACTCCTGTCAGCGATGTGGTACATTAGATTCCAACAAAATCAATGGTAGCACGCATGCCAACCAAGTGCTCCAAACACAAAGCCTGCTCTTTAGAATATCCTGAAAATGAGCAGCTGAGCTGACTCTACCTAGAACCAACCCATCAAACTCGGCTGATTGGCATTTGTCTTACATCCTTTCATATTGTTTCAAGAAGAAACATGACTCTCAAACAGTGCAACTACACTACGTGCAGGCTGTGTGTCATTTTGGAAGGTTCCAACATGCTACACGAGGTTTGCTTTCTTTCTAAAGTGCTATATCTGTCAATCATCCTGTCATTTAGAATTAGCATAACGCTGTCAGTGGAAGAACACAGAACAGTGGTGGTGATAAGTTTTTATGTTCAAACACAAAGGAGATTGTGTTGGAATTCTCCCTGGGGGAATAATTTTCCTCACTGAACAATCATTTCAGCTTTGCAGGTGGATGATGACAACATATCAGTTAATGAATATTTTCCCCAAATTACTCACTTTTCATACCTTTAAATGATCCCTCTAATTAGGGATTCTGCTAAAGTAGAATGTCACATATCATCAGTGGCCTTATTCCAACTTCTGCTTATAACAAATGTACTCTTATTTTTTCTTTAAAATCATTAATAATTTTGTTTTCCCCTATGGCATAAGCACATGCAGTACTCTGTGTTTTATGTTAAAACTAAATACAGAAAATAGGGTATTTTATTCAGGGAAAAGAGATCTAATTATTTGATAATGTGAAATTTCTCAAAGAGAAGCTTATAGCTTTCATAATATTGTCTAACTTTTAAAAATGAAAGATCTAAAATATCTAATTACCTAACATATAAAGATAAGCCATTTTTACATAATAATCACATACAACTAAGCATGCAAATGTATTGATAGACAAAGAATGTAAAGAAATGCAGTTTCGAATACCCAAATGCAATGACAGAAGTATATAGTTGTGCTACAGATATAATGGTTTCTAACCTTTTTCAGTCTGCATCTGCTTTAATCTGTGCCTGTAGAGGCCATAGATGCTACTATGGTCCTGACTGTTTTCAAAAACTAAATGGTGAGATTATGGGGGATTTATGTTTCTTTTTTATACTTTAAAGTCAAGTTTTCTGCAATAAGTCAATATTACTAAGAATCCTCTCTCTCTCTCTCTCTCTCTCTCTCTGTCTGTGTGTGTGTGTGTGTGTGTGTGTGTGTGTGAGTGTGCATTTGTAAAGTTTAATCACCACTAATTCTAGAACTTCACCACTGCAAATGGAAATGCTATACCCAATAAACAGTCACTTCCCAATCAGGCATTTTCCAAATTCTGACAACCATTCATCCATTAATCTTCCTAGAGATTTGTCTATTCTATATACATAGCATGGGTTATGTATAGCTATAGCATGGGTTATGGCTAATATGGATATAGCTATTGATAAACAGTTGGGTTTTCAGTTTGTGATTAATGTGAAAAGTACTGCCATGAAAATTATTGTTTAAGTTTTTGTTTCAATATCTACCTTGAATTAATTTGGGCATATATCTAGAAGTGGAACTATATCAGTTTATAAATAAAAATACTTTAATTTCCATTCTAACACCCTGTTTAAAGTACTAATGGTTTTCATAAATTATCGAAGGCAACCTTTAGAAGATCTAGACTATCCTTCCTAAGAGAACAGTATTCCATTTTCAACTACAACAGTACATGTAAATCTAACTTGCATTCTTATAGTTAAAAATGCAATTGTTACTCTTGGAGACTATATCTCTTGTGAGTTTCCAGTGTCTTGTTTGAAACATTGATGAAATAACAGAGACAGTCTATTCCTCCTAGCATAACCTTCTAGTAGTGTGTAATTCTTTTTCAAGCTGATATACTAAAAGTACAAAGCCATGTGTGTTGTTCTAAATCAACAAGAGAAGGTTACATAAGAAGACAGATATTGGGTGCTGGAGAGATGGCTCAGTGGTTAAGAGCACTGACTGCTCTTCCAGAGGTCCTGAGTTCAATTCCCAGCACCCACATGGTGGCTCACAACCATCTGTAATGAGATCCGATGCCCTCTTCTTGTGTGTCTGAAGATAGCTACAGTGCATTCATAAATAATTTTTTAAAAAAATTTTTAAGAAAATAAGACAAATATTTATATTCTCAAACACCAAGTTGAAAGAATATAGAATCTTGTAGAAATTCAATGTGACAGATAGTCAGCACAAAAGATAAATGGCACTGGACAGAGCACACAGTATTACTATTTCAGTTGCTGTACTTCCCATTTACCCAGTAGAAAACAGATACATTTTGTGAACATCAAAGCCACATAGCAAGATGACCTTTCGCTGCTGAGAAGCTTGATGTGAACGCAAAGGTGCTTACTCTTACCTACTTATCACTTGTTGGGGATCTCAACATGCATGTATGGATAAGACATATTAATGTGTTCACTCATGCTAACACTGTTATTTTCAACTCGGTAGCTGCAGTAAGGGTAAAAGTGCTTCTGTAGCTTGTTCATTTCCACTTTTTGCTCCCCACACTACCACTATATACACTGAATTTTCTCATTTACAAAACAAAAATTAAACTGTGGCTACAGAAAAGAAAGCAACAGTCGTAAACTAGTAAAAAAAAATTAGCCATACAGACAATAGTAAATGTTCATATATCGGGACATCAATTGGAACCATTACGTCAAAAACAACAGCAGCACAAACACTCATGGTGTTGTGAAGCGCACCTGGGATCCTGCTATTAGGAAGGCAGAGGGTAAGAGGATCTTGAGTTCAAGGGCAGCCTGGACAACACGGTTGAGAGCCTATCTTAAGCAAACAAACAAAAAGGTTGACAGGAGGAAAGAAGAGAAGGAGGAAAGGGGGGAGAAAGGGGACATCAAATACCATGTCAGATTTAACAAAAAATAAGGGAGGGAGTTTCAGTTCTATAAAAGGGTTGACACTTGAAATTTTCTGGTTTAAATGTTATTAAATTATTTTGTTTCTTCTTTTACAAAGATCCTAGGATGCCTTCATTTTCTGATAATGGCACAAAAAGTCAATCAGAAAACCCAGAGGGGACACTTTCATCATCTTCTGGTGCAAAAAGCTATTAAATAGCTCTGGGGTCACAAAATAATTCGGATCAGAGATCTTCTGAGACAGATCTCCAGAATATTATTGTGTACCCATAAGTAGTGAAGTGCAATGGAGTCACCTATCTGTAGTCTCAAGAAATCATAAGAAACCAAAATAAAATTCAAGTCTAACTGTGAAGACAATGACCTGGTTCCAAGGCTGTCTCAGTAATAGGAATGATTCTTGGAAAAGAGCAGTTGAAGGAAAAGCTCTTGTAAATGTACAGTCATTCTGTTTATAAGTGGTGTGCGAGAGGATGCTATTTATCAACGTATTTCCCTTGATTCATACTTCTATCACAAGTTTCTTCATAACGTATATATACATTTCTCTCTGAACCAAAGTACAGATCCTATGTCTCCACTCTGTACATGTAGAAAGGTGTCTGGAACACAGCTGGTATTCAGAAATGCAGGCATGACCTCCACTCAGCTATTTTATCCTCCAAAGTAAATCGCCATGAGAACTTAGCGAAGTGCCCTCATAGAACAGTAGAATAAAGAGATGATTAATATATGTTTCTCTGATAACAGCAATGCATAGACATACTCTAGGAACAGTATTGGTGCTGTAATTCCAAATGTCTATATCAATATAGTCAGGGATAAATTCACATTATTTTGTTCTAGTTTACTACTACTCTGCCATTGTCACAAACTGCTTTCCCCCAAGTGATCTATTATGCTGACTTTTGCTGCTTCTTTCTAACATGTGTACTCTGACTGCCTAAATGTTCAGTGGCAGTTACAGCACAGTGCTCTGGAATAGAATGGAAATACAGGTAGAAATAGAGTCCAGACACTCTTTCTCACTACTTATTAACAGCCTTTATTGGGTGCTTAGGTGAGCTAGGATAAAGTGAACACTGAATTCAGTTTGGAGATTCTAACGCCACTGGGTATAGTTGCCATTTAAAAAAAAAAGCCAATCATATCTCATTGTTCCATGGGGAGCTTTATTTCTGTGTTAGAATGGATGGAAAGCTTTATTTTATGGATCAAGCTGTTAACGTCTACTACTCAGGAGTCACCTTCATGTAAAACGTGTCTATAATCTTACCTCCCAGTCCAAATAGTCACAAACATCTTCAAAGTTAGTGAGCAGAGACACCGAGCAGAAAAGCCGTGGCAGCTCATCCCTTGTCATTGGTGGAAAACGGCTGTCTTTAAGGGCACTGTTGAAGATAGCAGAGATTAAAGCCATCACTGGTTATGAAGGTTGCTAAGGTCAAATACTGACAATCATTTGAATCAGGTAAATAATTAAGAAGCAGCAGAACTGTATGAAAGGTGCACAAGTGATCATCATCAAAGGCATTTAAAAGCCCAGCGATTTTAGAAGTCAGTATTCTTCATAGAATTTGTTTACTGGCCAATCCTGTGACTACTTCAACTGTGACAAGTGAATGTTCAATCCCAGCTCCTAAAGATCACTTTCTCTATGTTTCTCCATATCATCTGTAAACGCAGAACATGCTTTAGTTTCCATCTGAGAAGAAGAAAAACTAGAGTAGTGGAAACATGCTGGAAGGCCTCTGAATCAATGATTGGAGGAGAGAATGTATACATGATCACACATAACTGTCTTTTTCCAGAGAAAATCTCTTGTAAAACACAAAAGCACTAATGTAAGTTGCAATAGCTACTGCAGATCATTAAGTCACTAAAAAAGGATGATTTTTTTTATTCAGAAAAAATCAAAGTAAAAGAAAATAATTATTCAAATCAGAGACTTTCAAAAACACAAGGATTGAATTCATGTGCCCTATAAAGGGCAACTGAAGATCGTATTCAAAGATTGCAACTACAGGGCTCATGTGTACAGCAGAGGTCTGATTAGGAGACTGGGAGGTCATTAACCCCATCAGCGGCGTTCTGAGTTTCTGAGTACAACAACTCTGATTAGACCCTTTAATCAAGTACCACTGTGCCAAGTTCTACAGAAACCCTCGTAAAAGATGAAAATGGTTTTCTTCCAAGAGCGGAAGAGCTAAATCAATGGCACCCTCCCCAACCTCCTCTTACTGTCTCCCTGCCTGTCACACATACCATGTACTCTGTACTTTTCTAAAAAACCACTTCCTGGTCAAGCAAAACACACTTCTGATTACTTAACAGATGAATGGAACTGTCGACACAGTATCTTAGAAAACTTTTCATCGTTTCCCTCTCATAGACTGCAAACTCAGAAACATACCAAAGTCGCACCATAGCCTTCAGAAACCATTTAGTCCCCTTTTAATTGACTCACAGTCAGAATCCAGCGTCCTTACACATTCTGTATTTGTAACCGGGCTCCCGCTATGTACCTTCCTCCTTCCGCTTTCTAGCCCTTCCTTGGCATTCTGAAACTCACTGCTTTTGTATGTTCTGTGCATTCTGGTTTCCCCCATCCCACTATACAAAAGAATATCCTCTTAGGAAAATGTGGGGATGGTTTATATTTACACAGTATAAACGGGCATGTCATTCAAGAAGCCAAAATCAACCAAGAAAACCAGGAAATTGCAAACTCTTACTCTGGAAGCAGCATTTCACTGTTTTACAGTTTAACAACATCAATTTCCTATGGTTTGGCTCCCTTTATTTTCCTACTGACAATAAAGTTCTTAAAAAATGTTCTCAAGTTCTCATCCAAAGGCAAGTTGAAGACACACATATATTTAAGCACCTTTTACACACAAATCCTGGAATACAATGCTAATGCATGTGTAGAAGTATCCCCAGCTAATTAAAAAGCCAATCACATTTTTCAGTTTTCTCATTAAAAAGAACAAAAGGAAAAGAAGAAAAAAACCTTTATATTTAACATCATAAAAATGTATTTTTTTGGAGTTAGGGAGGGAGTTTTATTGTGATAAGTTATGCATAAAACATGTTTTTACCATTTTTACATATCTATGTTTCTGCAGAATTAAGTATCCTCACGGTTTCGTGGAGCCATCACTACCACTGATCACCAGAAATTCATGGATTCCTCAACTGAAAAACTATACCATGAAATATAACTTCCCATTCCTCTTTTCTCAAGTTCCTGTCCATATACGTATGTAGAATTAGACTTACAACAGAGTAAAAAAAATAAAAAGAAATGAAATACACTGAAATATCTCCATGAGCTTTAACAAAGACATACTTTTTCACTTCTCTTCGGTACATACCTACCAGTAGTACATAATGACTAGTCATTAAGGTGATTCTGTTGAGCTGGAAGGGTGGCTCAGCAGTCAAGAGGACTTGCTACTCTTCCTAGAGGACAAGGCCATGATGCTGAGCACCCACCTAGCAGCTCATAGCTATCTGGAACTCTGTTTTCCCTCCAGTTCCAGGGGAATCTGACGCCCAATTCTGAGCTCTACAGGACACAAGGCACACATGTGGTGTAAGGAAAACACTCACATAAAATAAGAAAACATTTCAAATAAAAATGAAGGAAGGAGATGTCTTTAACTTTGTGAGGGATTAAGAGTTCCCATAAAGACTGCACGACTGTGTTCCTACCTGCAACATCTAGAAGTCCCTGTTTTTAACATCCCCACCAATGCTGTTGTCATCTACTGCTTTGTTGTTTTGTAGAATACCTCTGGGCCTGCTTTGTTTGTTTGATGGTTGTTTTGTAGAATACCTCTGGGCCTTCCTTAAGAGGATACTTTTTTTTTTTTTTTGCCTCCAGCTCTATCTTTTTTCACTAAAAGAATGCATGTAATGAAGTCACTATACAGATAATTTCTCAATACTTTGTGGTTTGCCTTATTTCCTAAACTGACCAACAAAAGGGTAATTCAAGGCCAATAAAATTCAACCTGTTTGAAATAATTAGTATTTTCATGTACCTAAAATGGAACAAGTTGTTCTCATGCTGTGGGGACTTGCTGCTCAGTCACTCTAGGACTGGAGAGAAAAGGGTATCTAGAACAATGAGTGAGGTAGGAACGGATACAAAATGACAGGGTCCTTCCCTATCCTAAGACTCAAGCGCAGTGCTTCAAAGCACGGCGGGAATCATCTGACTGTATCAAAACATTCAAATGGAAATTTTACTATTCACATTTTTTCACCCATCTCCAAGCAACTTGTCATTAAACTTGTGAGCAAAGAAACATCAATGGCTCTCAATGCAAATTCCTAGAGAAATACACTGGCAACGAAAGCCCAGTAAGGATTTAAGGGGTCCTAAAGAGGTAAAAACGCAGCGGTAGGTGTACCTCCAAGCTGGCAGGCTGCTGTGGATAGCTGATACACACGAGGATGCAGCTTACCTCGACTGAGCTCGTTTAGAATACTCCATACACACTGTGAAACCTAGGGCTCTGGAGAAGATGCTGCCATCTAAAGTTGTGCAATGACCTAGCGGAGATGATCGAGCTAAGCCAAAGACAGAGGTAGTAAGGTTCTAACACGGCTTTTTAAGGTTAAGTCCAAAATTCCTGCTACTATCCACATGTTAGACTTTGCCTGTGAATACATTATACTTTCTAATTTGAATACAAAATACTTCTCTTACTTGGCACTTCTGATCTCAAACCTGTACTGCCTCAGCCTAAAAATGATACACAATCAACTCAGCTCCATTTCTTAGTAGCCAAATGGCAAATATTCCTAGACTTCTTGGCCACTAGAAATCTGCAATAAATGATTAATACTGTCCAATGAAAACATTTTATACCCAACAAGTATCTGCCAGTTTAAATTCAAGGGTGTTTAAGAATGTGACGGGAGGATTTTCTAGTCAACTGACAATGAAATTCTCCTTGAAATGATAGGAAGCCATTCTCTAATGTTTAAACAGTACTAGGGAAAACAACCAAACGTCGATGAACAAAATCAGCGGGCTGCGCCATCCACCCCAGGATGGCTATGAAAGTTTTAAAACACAATCTAGTTCAAATACCAAATTCAACTGTATTCAGTTTGATGTGGCACTTTCCCACGGTCACATTTCACTTGAGAAGCAACCTTAACATCTGTCAAAGTTACTATCTAATGTTAAGCAGCACTTCAAGAATATGTTAAGATGGGGTTGGGGATTTAGCTCAGCGGTAGAGCGCTTGCCTAGCAAGTGCAAGGCCCTGGGTTCGGTCCCCAGCTCCGAAAAAAAAAAAAAAGAAAAAGAAAAAAAAAAATATGTTAAGAAATTGGACTTCGGCTATCAAGGAATCAAGAGGTTTGTGAGGGTGTCTTCTAACAATGAAATAAAACACAGCTGAAAGGAGGCACAACATTAGATATTACGAGGCTCATCCTAAATAATATTATTACTTGCAACAAGAATAACTGAAGTGCACCTGGCAAGCCATCCATTCGCTTCCTGAACCGTCAGTCTGTTAATCAGGTAAGCAGTGGGAAGTTACCAAAGTGACAGGGGCTTCCTATTACTGACAGTCATTTCGTAGCACAAGTAATTAAATCCACAACTAAGCACTGCTATTCGGATAGGTAAAAGAGAAGCAAGTGAAGGGTGCATGATTTTTTTTTTAAATTTCTTTCTGAGAGGTTTAGACCATTAGGAAATTCCTTGTTTTGCCATGCTTAGGCATTAGGACCCTGGGAAGAGAATGCATATGAAATAGCACTGCACCTCAGAAACTTAGAAAACTAGAATCCTAAACCCTCATCTGAACATTTATTTTCTCATTGTGTAGGTGTTTTAGCATTTTCCCATCAGAGAAACAACAGGACACAAAACAAAATGCAAACATGTAACTATTGCTCAAACCTAAGCATACTGCCAACAAGGGAGAGGAGAGAGAGCTTGACTTTGGTGAGGGCTGTAGAGGGAAAGGAAGTTTCCAACTCTATGTTGCATGTATACTGTTGCCTGGCTGTGGTTATTTCCTTAACAGTTACAAAAACAACTTACTGGCCGTTTCTCTTTTTTTTCACACGGAGAGGTTTAATGAGAGAAGAAGAGGAGCAGAGGGGAGAAGTAAAAGAGGCTAGCCATGGACACGTGGAGGAAAGAGGTGGGGTGCGGAGAGAAGGGACAGGGAAGAGGGTAAGAGCAAAGAAGAGAAGAGCAAAGAGAGTGCAAGAGGCTTACTGGCTGTTTAAGAAACGTTTCTATTGGTTAATTCTGATGCCCATTTTTGTGCAGTATGATAATGAACAATTTATGAGGAATGGAGAAATGAACACAGGGCCAGGATAAAAAGAAGAGGACTGAAAGGAGGGAAAGAAAAGGAAAAGAAATGAGGAAACTGGAATGGGAGGGGGGAGTATACAGGCAGGACACCTATAAAAATATCCAGTAGAGATATATATGCAAAGGGACAAAGTAAGACAACAAGGAAGGGAGAATTATATGGGTGAGGTGCCCTTCTAGGAAATTCTGTACCGTCTGCTAGGTATTATTTGGCTCCTGTGAACCTTCAAGAGTGCTATCATCAGAGCTGGCTCAGCGGTTAAGAGCACTGACTGCTCTTTCTGAGGTCCTGAGTTCAAATCCCAGCACCCATGTGGTGGCTCACAGTCATCTGTAATGGGATCCGAAGCCCTCTTCTGGTGTGTCTGAGGACAGGCACAGTGTACTCATATAAAATAAAATGAATAAATCTTTAAAAAAAAATGCCAAAGTCATAAAAAAAGAGTGGCATCACTGATTTATTGGGGCTCTTGGATTCTTAAAATGCCTACATAGTATAATCTCAAAAAATAAAATAAGAAATACTGTTGTAAAAGCCTGTGCTCTTTGAGACAGCCATAGTTGCCCATTAGAAATCTTCTCTTGGGGCCAGAGTATCATCAGACTCTGTCTCTGTATGCTTGAAACTAGAGGAACTGGTTGCAAATTTGATTTAGTGGAGTGAGATGAAAATTGCCAAATATATGATACCTAAAAGCGCAGATGGCAAACTGTGCACATGGCAGATGCACCTCATTTCTTCTGTGTGACGACGTTTGCATAATGCTTTCTCTGCGGACTTTCTGGATTACTCTACTCTGGTTTTGGAAACAAACAACATGAAATCATTTTTTAAATTTTACCCTTTTTTTGATGAAAGTCTTCAAAATATATCCTACCAGAGCAAATGGTATTTTTTCACTGTATGAGTCAGGTTCATCTTTAAGACTCAGTATGAGTTTGAGTCATTCATTACTACACACGGTAAGAACAGTACTCCCATCTCATTGGAAAGGGAAGACTATGTGGGCTTGGAAAACAGACTATGATATGGCCATGAACAATTTCCATTTTGGCAAAATTGAAAATGAGATTATTTCTGATTTCAAGTGACTGCAATATAATAATGAGCTGATGCTGACTAGAACCTTCCATGGAGCTCACCCTCATTTAAGTGAGGGCACTATGGCATAACTTTTGTTGTGAGCGCTCCATTGCTGTTGTTGTTTTGGTTGGTTTGTTTGCTTTGGTTTTGAGACAGGGTCTTGCTATGCAGCCCTAGCTATCTTGGAACTCACTATGTAGACAGGGCTGGCTTTGAGTTTAAAAGGCCCATGTGCCTCCACCTAGGATTAAAGGTGTGGTAGGATTGAAGGCATTTATCACCACACCCAATTTGTGAAATTTCTTGAGACAAGGTCTTACTATGCAGCTCAGGCTGGCTACCAATTCACGATATTCCTGCTTGAGCCTTCCAAATGCTGGGATAACAGGCAAGCACCTTCACACTGGTATCTCAATGAATTACTTCTTAAAATACTTAGAATTTTAAAACTTTGTTTATATCACAGGCTGAATATTTGCAGTCATTGGAGGCATATCTTAATAGTGGAGCCACCAGACAGAGCACCTGAAATGCAAAACTGAAGTTGTAGTTAACACATAAGAAATATTTTATAGCTGTATAGAATGGAATTTATCAACACGGTCTTGGAATGAGAAATCCTTGCATGTAGATATTGGCTTCACTGCATACTAACTATATGATGTCTTAATCTGTGAAATTTCATTTGTAAAATGAAGATAATAATGGTACCTCTGCACTCCTTCTCACAAATGATAATAGTAACTGCTTACTGAGTATCTTGAAAATGAAACAAAGGCCCTTCAAAGATACTTGTTAAAATCATTCCATAGTGTGACTAGAAGATCAAGCTCAGTCCTCTAGCTCCCTTCCTTTCATCAGAACAGTCCCTGGTCTCACAGTGCTACTCTGCTAATGAAAATAAGTAAATAAGAACTGCAGAATAAATAATAAAACATTTAACCACAACTATAGAAGTGACTTGCATACACTGGATGCTTAGTAAGTAGTGCCCGTTGAGCACTCTGATAGTGGGTATATTTGCTGTTTTCACCCAGGGACTGGTTTGGTAAAAGGAAGGGAGCTACAGGACTAAGCTTGGCCCTTCAGCCCCACCATGGGACGATTTGAACAAGCATCTTTAAAAAAATCTTTGTTTCACTTTCTTTCTTTTTCAAAGTTATCTATAAAGTATTTAAGGTCTGTTGTTTATGAGAGGGAAAACCGAGGTTATTAATAGTAATGGTTGACCATCCTACATTGGGGAAACTTTAGTCCAAAATGCTCCAAAATACAAAACTTTCTGAGTACCAACAGAAGACTCAAAATGTTTTGGATTTTAGAGCATTTCAGATTTCAGAATCAGATTAGGTATGGCAAATACCCCAACACTGAAAAACCATCTGACATCTGAAGCACTTCTGGTCCTAAGCACTTCACATAAAGGATGTTCAGCTTGCAATAAGTCCATTACTAAATAACACATGGACAAATGTAAAACACTTGTTAAAATAATAAATTATAAAATGCCAAGAGGAATGGTCAGATTAGGTTATTTCCTTTTTGGGGGAAGATCTAACTACTGCTTTGTTAGTTGCCAATTGACCTAGGATTGTAGGTAACTTTACAGAAAGGAACATATTTTACCAAGTAAGGTGTTGGCTTCTTCAATAATTACAACAACACAGAAGAATGCAGTCATATAATATCTAATATTTTCTTGGGTTTCCTGAGCTAGATTTTTTCTAACTCTCTATGGCAAGTTTTACTTCTGTACAAGAGATGTTATCAAGCAATTTAGTTTACACAATGAAACCCATTTTATACAATTAACATACACTAATATAAAGAAACAGGGTTCATGAGATTATAATCATGGTGTATTATTTTCTATCCTACTGGTTACATTCTAATGAGATGATCAGAAGGAAAAAGACAGCTCCCTACAGAGCCATGGGATATTGGGTGGCGGGGTGGGGGATGAAGGGGTGAGGGGCAAAGTCAGAGACTGAAAGAGGCAGAGAGAGAGAGGCATGCAGGGGTGGAGGAGGAATCAGAGACCACAAAGGCAGCAGCTTTCTTCCTTTCCAAACCATGTGGGTTGAACACTTCTGTCAGAAAGAAAAGCTGTGTCCACATGCCAGTCCTCTCACTCATTCTGTTACAGAAACCTTGGGCCATGTCAGTTTTGCTTAGGTGGCTTTATCTAGCTTTGGGTGAACTGGTTGAACAGCTTATAAAGATTGCTACAAAGAAACTGCAAGTTGAAAGAATCGACTTAAGCAGCCATGTGTAAACTGAAATACATTGGAGTGTGCTAAATGTCAATGAAACAATGGGCTCCATGACCACAGCACACCAAATAATGAGTCAGAATGCTGTCCTCAGAGCTCCTCAGTTCATGTTAGGGAATCCCTCCAATGTGCAAGTCAATCCAAATACCAACTATATACCCAAATATATAGTAGGGCTTATATATTTTCACATAGTCTAGATAAAATAATCCTGGAAAGAATTTCTAATACTTTCTTCCCACTTGGGCACATCCCTCTCTGGAGCTGCTAACCAACTCTTCCTATCAAGTTCTAGAAGACTGATCTTAATCTACTTAGGCACGATACTTTGAGCAAAAGTAGTTTTAGTCACTAAAGAACCAAATTTATTGAGCACTTACTATGAGCCATGTATTATGCATGGACTCTTCTGTTTAGTCCTCAAAATAATACCATTATGTATGTGATGAAAATAAAGCTGAGATTGAGCAACTTGTGTATGGTCACAAAAGGTGAGAAAACTTACTATCTGAAGTTGACAATGCCCACTTCAAAAGTCTGGTGTCTATTGACTGTGTCATATCCCAGAATATAGCCAATGACCATAAGTACACATATATTCGGTCAGTTTCAAGAGTTCCCTCTTAATGGAGGCTTCCTTTTAGGGAGTTTACTTAGAAGCTTTAAGTATGAGCCGTCTCCAGGCTGCCGCAGTGAAAGTACTTGCTTCTTGCCCTTCTCTTCTCCCATTTTGATCTTAGTGATTCAGAGCTGTTGCCATTGAAAAACATCTGTTTTGTCTAAATTTAATAAGTCTTATTAGTGGGATTCTAAGCATTCCCTTATTCTGAATACTTTCCACAGCTTGAAATTTAATCTGCTGGAAGTCATAATAAAATTACCAAAGTACTAGGATTTGGACATATCTAGGCTGGTGGGCCTGTTTCTGATTTTTATCTGATTTTTTGGACCTGAATAAGTTGTCTCATATCTGCCACAAATGTTGTACTATTTTTCTTCCCCCCTTTCCATGACAATCAAATCTTTAATTTGAATTTCATAAACTATAAGACATGTGTTATTCCTCTAACTTGTGTGCCCTGTTAGAGCCATCCAGTCTTACCTACTGACTTGCTGTCCTTTCTAACATTATTGTCAGTCCTTTATACTAGGGCTGGTGACAGAGGACATGATGGTTCATATTGTGTGGTTTGTTGACAATTTTTCTACTTATCATTGGCAGAGGATTAAAGGTAACTAAGAGACGTAAAGCTAAGCAAAGAGATCCGATACAAAGTGAGCTTGTATGTTCTATGATAACTAAGAAAGAAAGCGATAGAAGGAAGTGAACTTCCCTACTTCATCACGGTTTTTCTGATCTTTAGTCCTCTCCCACTGGGCCTTTCTAGATGGTTTCCTCTCTTGTTTACCTTACTAAGATAAGGAAGAAATCATAGTAATATGCTAGAAGGAAGACATAAAAGAAAATATTAGCTCTGGGAGATGAGGTGACTATCAAACAAAGGTACACAGAGGCCACCTAGAACATTACACATGACAGTGAATACAGGTGCAAGAGGTACCTGTGAGGCGGCCTTGCGTTTCTACATTTTTTTTAACTGGGTCAAGATGACCTTTACCCTTCTGAACAGGTTTTCACGTTCTAGTTCATCCTTTCTGGAAATGGGTAACAGCGACAGAGAAAAGTGAGTCTACTTCTCCATAGGGATTTTCGAGAAACCAGGAATGAGCAGAGAGGGGATTGGGAAGAAAAGCAGCAGACGTACCTCATCCCTACAGCCTCCCTGCCTAACCATCTAATGTTAGGTTGTGTCTACTACACAGTTCATCTGTACTTTTTACATATCTATTTGTCTACAATATGTATAAGTACAGGCGACTTTCTAAGACCACTGTAATTTGTTATCCATTCATTTATACTGAACTATTTTCATGATGATCCTTACGTGGTGTCTTTGGGGGGAACATTTCCATTTCCCATGGTATTTCCCTGTTTGCTAAGTATATTCACCTCTTTTATCATGGCTGAATCTCAAAGCAGCCTCATGAAGTAGACAAAGCGAATAATACAGTCTCTTAGAAACTATAAGAGGTCCTCCAAGAGCAAATCCCCTGTAATCATGGGTTCAACCAAGGAGCACTGCTGAAAATCCTTAGAGAATATGTACTCTTCAAGGACAGCTGACTCCATGTATCCGGAGTTACTTAGCTACCTGGCATCAGGACCAAGAATGCCACATCTTCTGACTTCTTCCTGTTTCCACCGAACATTCCATTATTCTGCCACTTGATCAGATCCATCCTGATCCAATAACACTTCATAGCACATGTTTAAGAAGCAAAGCGGAAACAGTGAGTTACTGCTCAGCGTAACTCAACAGTGTTGGGCGGCTGGCACTTGTCAGCCCACTAAGGCCAAGAACAACTAGGAATCTGAATAGATAGGGCATGAAAGCAGCCTTCCTGCATTTCTTACCAACTCCTTCTTGGTCTCCTGTTCTTAAATACAGTCTGATATAGTAAGGCTCTCTCTCCTGCTCATACAGTACTTAATACCGTCTTATACAGTGAAGTTCTCTCCCTCCTGCTTTTCTTATTCTGCAGTCTAGCTATTCTGAGCATCCTTTCTCCTTAATTACTTAGTTACATAAAGGATCACTCAACAGCAAAAGTTATATATTTTTAAAATAAGATATTTAATTCCCTTTTATTAAAGTCTAACAACTAGAGAATATTGTCCCCATGGTAAAAAGCTGCTGTATGTTCTGATTATGTGTGTACAAATATGTCAGACCATAAGCTGGTCAGGGCAAGACAACCTCAGTGCTCATTTTCAGGTAAACAGTACAATGCCACATGCAGATTTAGTACATGGAGACATGTGTGGTATTTGATGTACTAGGATGCTCTTGGACTTTAATCTACCCTACCCCCCCTCCTAAACTAGACCAGATTTTACTTTACTCTCTCCAATGTTGAACCTGACCTTGGTAAATAGAAAAGGACATAATTTAACTGTTTCTTATTTGGTTGTAAAGAAACCTAATTTTCAAAGGCAAACAAAATTTTCACCAGTATAGCTTTCCATTCTTCTACCATCAAAAAATGAAATAACTCAATGAAAAGGGTCTCCATGAGAAAAAGGACATGGGGTAATAAACTGCATTGGAGAAGCTTCATAATATGCAGCTAAAATAGCAGTTGCTAATTGCTGCCGATGATGAACATTAGTAAAAAAAAAAAAAAACACAAGTGATACTGAAAGGGCTGACAGCATCATTTGGGGATGAAGATGCAATAGATAACAGCCATGCAACGTAAATCATAGTCACATGACAGTAGTAGTATCATCCATGGGAGCAGAACTTGCCTGAACAGGTAGCAGCTGTAATGCCTCTGGGCAGCAGGGAATATCGAAGAACACGACTTATTTTAGCAGATATTCATGAGTGCCTGCTACCGGGAGAGCACAAGAATATACCCAGGGTCATTCAGTGTTCTACTCTTTTTTGTGGAACACCTTGCTTCACAGAAGTTTTACTACACTTCAGTAACATGACTAGACTTCATAAGTGCTACCCATAACACCTAATGCCAAATATAAATCTTATAAACTAAGTTACTACTGAGATATTAAAATAATAAAAAAGAAACAGAATGATTCTTAAACTCAAGGTCTTACGACATCTTAACTTTAATGGATACTAATCTCTCTACAAAGATATCTAGTAGGCTAGGCAAACCTCTAGAGGAACACAAATTTAAAAGGGGTTCTGACTATTTTGTATCCATGTATACATTATAATTCAATTACATCCAAGGTGAATGGCTATTATTTTTGTTCATTTCTGTACATCTACTATATAATGTAGAGTAGCTGGTAAGTAGGTCTTTAATAAATAAAATAAAAATATAGAAAGCCTCATTTAATACATTTATTGGTAATATAATAAGCATTAAAAGAATTTGATACATATACTTTATTAAATGGTTAATGTTCCCTTAAATTCTTTTACACCTATATTTTATGCATATCTTTTATTGCTCAGCTTAAAAACTATGTCATCAATATGTGTCTTCCTTTCTTTACAGCCCTTAAATTATATTCATTTAGTAAGTAGCAACTGGTCTTTCCAGTTTTTATTTAGATTACTGTGCAAGTGCTAATGTTTGGCAAGATTTTTTTATCTGAAACTCACATACTGCTATAAATAGATAATAATATTCCATGATAGAATCCTAGAGTAGCTTTGATCTCACAAGCCTTTTCCCCTTGAGGAAAACATCGCATCCTGACGGAGCTCAACAGCATCTCATGTTTATGCTGTTATTATTGCCATCTTGTTGTAGCATGAAACATATAGGGGGCCATATTACTAAGCTATTTTATGCTTTTCACACCATCTTATAAAGAGACATATTATAAACTGGATGAATCACAAGACATCAAAGGTAGACACTGATGATAAAAGAAACATAATACTCTCCTTAAGTGAACACATGCCTGGAGGAAATCAGCTATCAGTATCTCTCTCTCTCTCTCTCTCTCTCTCTCTCTCTCTCTCTCTCTCTCTCTCTCTCTCTGTGTGTGTGTGTGTGTGTGTGTGTGTGTGTGTGTGTGTGTGTGACACACACACAAACAGCCTGTGGCCACTTCCTGTCCTCTGTTAGGTTTCATGTTAGTAAGTGTCCAATGTCCAAAGAGAAAACCTCTGGCCTCCTCTTTTGTGAGGAGAGGTGGAGTGTGTGTGGAGAAGTGGATCTTGGGGGAGGGTCGTACAGAAAGGAGGAAGGGGAAAACTGTGGACAGGCTGTAATATATGAAAGAAGAATTTGAAATAAATGAATGAATGAATGACAAAGGGAAGCCAGGAGGATTGTCTCATAGGAAAGTGGATTCTCTGGAAGACATATGGAACAGTGCACACTGGGCAGGGCTGTCAAATGTTTGTCTACTTGGAAGGTCCTAGACACATGAGGCTCAGAGGGGTTAAAGTACTGGCATACACTGGCATGCACTCTATCAATCACATTAGACTTTAAAATTCCAAGGTCTGCTTTGCACCTCATTTTCCTCTGCCACTGCCTTATCCTCTTTGTAGCACTGTGAAGTAAAAAGCCACTTCTTAAGACTTTGGTAAACAACATTAAGGAAACTGAGTGAATATTTTCTGTGGACTTAACTTTCCTGGAAATAATTATCAATGATGGAAAACACACTCTCCAAACAGAATAAAGGCTCATTAATTTAAACTCTGCTATTTCAAAAAATTGGCCTAATTCAAACAGACCTTGGCTGAAGGTTTTCTTTAGCAAGTCTGGAAAATAAGGATCTGCTAAGCATATCAAGTCTGTAATTAAGGTTGTAAGGGAAATAAAAAACTTGCTCAAAGAGAACAAATTATTTTTCTGACTTTACTTATCAACAAGGAGTATAACATCCTAATTACAAATCTACTGTGTCAGGTAAAGTGTCAGTATAGTGAACTTTCACTATAACACAACCTATTTTGATAATCTGTGTCACTGAACCAAGTACAATTAATTTTAAAATAAATACTTCATTCATTTTTATTGATTATTCTGGTCTTCCTGTGACTGCTTTGAATTTGGGAGCTTTTACTCACAGGGTGGGATTACTAGCCACTTGCCTACTATGACAATGGCCACTAAATGTATGGTTTACAGTAAGTCACTAATAACTAAAACAAAATAAAATAAAAACGTCCGCACTGAGCTCGACCACTTGCTCACTATCTGACCCAATTAAGTTTAGTATGTGAGCTAGTTCTATCCATAAAAGAGAGAGAAAGGGGCTAAGAAAGGCTTATATTCTTGAAGTTAGAGACCTAAACACCTAACACAACAAAATATAAAGCTACAACAACTAATAAAATCTTTTGAAACACTGTACATTAAGTATTAAACATCTAGTCATTGTGAAAGAAATACCAGGTAAAAACCCAACAAAGTATCATCACTGTGCAAAGGAAGCATTTCCTGGAAGTTGTTGCTCCTCGACATCTACACTGGTTCTCACTTCACGAGCACAGGGCAGTCTTCCAGCTTGCTACAACCATTCCCTCTGCAAGCATGGCTCACTGCCTAGGAAGCTCTGCTACCTTGTCAAATATCTACATCTGGCCACTCTAACTCTATTGCTAGCTCCTGGATTTATACAGGTTTCCTTAAAGCACAAGACATACTAAAGTAGCACACCATGGTTTCTACTAGTTTTGCTTGGTTGGCCAGGATAAGATGCCTTCTTTTCATATATAGAATTGTAAACCACAGCGATTAAAAAAAAGGCAACAAGATGTCCTGTTTCTATGGAAACCTTGAAAACACCAGAACCACCAAATGTGTTTGCTTAAGAAAATTCGGGACACTTAAATTGATAGGTAGCCTTTCAAAGGCCTATATAGGAATACTGGATAAAATAATCACAGGTCAATGTTCCAACAAAAGTGAAATGCTAACCAGTACATTTTATACAGGGGAAAAGTCAAAATGGTTTAGGCAGGAGAGCCACAAAGAGTCTGTGTTTTAAATGGAAGCATGCATGTTTATGTTTTGAGTTAATGGTTCAGGTCAGCTCTGTATTATCAGTCCAAAAATCATGTTCCACAAAATAGCATATGCTTGGGACCTTTGAAAGGAGAATTTTCTCAGGACAATGTTTCTAAGATAGCCAATGTGCATGGCACACAAACAAGCTAATGAGTTGTTCCATTTGGGGATTGCTTTTCTATGGAGTCCTATCAAAATCAGCAAAACTAAATAGAGACTACACATAAATATTAAAATAAACATAGCTATAAAATAATTCCGGCACTTGTCTGAAGTTGTTTTACTATTCAGTGCTAATCAATTACAACAGATCAGCATTAAATGAAATAATCTGTTACTTGGAAATGCTTCTGTTTCAACAGTGTATATAGCGTGCGCGCGCGCACACACACACACACGCGAACACACACACACACACACACACACACACACACACACATACACATCCTCTCTTTTCGCATAACCTCAGGAATTTCCCCTTAGAATATGTGTCAATGGGGTTGGGGATTTGGCTCAGTGGTAGAGCGCTTGCCTATCAAGTGCAAGGCCCTGGGTTCGGTCCCCAGCTCCGAAAAAAAGAAAAAAAAAAAAAAAAAGAATACGTGACAACATCTGCACCTAATGAGCCATCTAAACTTTTTTTGTGAAACCAAATATTCATTTGTCTTATACGAACATTATTCAAAACTTAGTGACCCAAGGTGACTGCTGGAAATGTTTTCTTTGTTAATGTATATTAATTAGTGCAATGAACAGGAAACTCCCATCTTCCTCCCAAGAGGAAAGTCAAAGTCAAGGCTACCATGAATGCCCAATTCTTTGGACAGAATTTTACTCCATCTAAAAGTTTCATAGTTAGGACACCATTCAGCTACAAAACAGAACCACATCTTATAAATTGGAATCATATTCACAAAAAACATCTGGAAAGTTCCCCAAGAGAGAACAGATTACTCAACAGTATTGCTAAATAGGTAGAGAAGAAGACACAGACCTTTATTATAACACTCAAACTTTAGTTCCCATTGTACTACTCAAAGGATGTGTTGTTTACCTTTAAGGAAACCTAGGATCTATTTTAATTCCGTCTCAAAACTCAGACATACTGAAATAATAAGTACAGATATTAAATTACATAACAACCACTCAGTGTTTACAAACATTTATTTCCTTGCATACTTCTCATCTAGAGATGTATTTTTGGGTAGAAATATTTTTTCAGGGTTCTGCTATATTTCAACAAATGTCAGGGGTTAGGGATTTAGCTCAGTGGCAAAGCGCTTGTCTAGCAAGCGCAAGGCCCTGGGTTCGGTCCCCAGCTCCGGGGGAAAAAAACAAAACAAAACAAAACAAAACAAACAAAAAAAAAACCCAAAACCAAATGTCATAACATGGGAGGTCAGAGAACAACTTTGTAGAACGTTTTCTCTCCTTTCACCTTTACACTGGTTCTGGACATCAACCTTGAGTTGTCAGGTATGGATGGCAATGATTCTACCCAATGGGCCATCTCATCAAAAAATTGACACAAATCTACAATACCTTCTAATGTCAAAGCAATTTTCTTAAGCTATCTTTCACCCCCCAATTTAAGCATTATTTTTTATTTGTGTGTATATGTTTTACTATTCAGTGCTAATCAATTACAACAGATCAGCATTAAATGAAATAATCTGTTACTTGGAAATGCTTCTGTTTCAACAGTGTATATAGCGTGCACGCGCACACACACACACACACACACACACACAAACATACACATCCTCTCTTTTCAAAAATAATTTTGTCTATAACTGAGAAACTAATTACATTTTAAATTACATTTTAAAGATTATAACACATTATTTGCCCCTTCCCTTTCTTTCCAAACGTGCTCATATACTCCTGCTTGCTCTCTTCCAAACTCACAAGTTCTCCTTTCATTAATTATTGTTACATACACATATATAACCTGCTCAGTCTATATAATGTTACTCATATGTATTTTTTCAGGGTTGATCATTTGCTACTGGTTAATTAATTGATATTAAGAGACTAATACTTAATTTTTAAAAAACTCCCAGATGTATAAAAAATAAATGTTGAGGGCCGAGAGATGGCTCAGCAGCAGTTTACAGTACTTGCTACTCAGTTAGATGACCTGAGTTCAGTACCAGCACTGGCTACAGGAGGCTCACAACTGTCTATAATGCCGACTCCAGAGGGCCCAACACCTTCCTTTGGACTTATGAGCATCTGCACATATACATAAACACACATATACACACAAATTAAAAAAAATGCTTAAATTGGGGGGGGGGGTGAAAGATAGCTTAAGAAAATTGCTTTGACATTAGATGGTATTGCAGATTTGTGTCATTGTGCCCATCTTTGTTACTAATATCTGTCCTTTCCACATCTTCTGAAATGTAGGTAGCCAGAGTCATCCCAGATAACCTTGTGCTTCTGTTGCCATCTTCCAAGGGTAGCTGTGCCTTTACAGTCTCTCACTGTAGCTCCCTGTCCTACCAGAGGTCCAGCCGTGTGTGCGGCTTTTCTTACAGTTCTTCCGAAATAACACATACTGTACCTTCTTAAACTTAGTGCAAGGTGTGTTTTAGATATAGAACGCATATCTATAATTTCCCCACCATATCTATCACATCCTCATCCTTGAATGTTGAAATTGAATCTTAAAATGTCCAAAGAGATTCAACTTTAAGGTCCAATCTTTCAAACTGCCAATCTACTGAGCCTCAACTAATTCTTCCCACTTTTGGTGACACTGTATTGCCACCTAATGTGGCCATTTTTTATATTCTTAATCACAGATCTTTTGTATACACTTAAGTATCTCTTATAAAACTATAAGCTCTTTGAAGGTGGATGTGCCCTGATGGTCAGCATTAGTGCTGTGTATTACTTAGTACAGTGACTTTCCCCAGAATTAAGTATTCAATAACCATTAAACTGAAATGAATCAAACCTTAATTCAGCCTGATGTGATTAAGAAGCAAAACCATGAGGATTTATGAAAAATCCTATCTTTATCTGCAGCTGTGTTGTTATAATTGCTGCATATTTGGAGAAAACTGAATGTATCTTTCAATCAAGCTGTAGAACTATGGTGACTATTCTGTGCTGGAATGACCGTAGTAAGGAAACAAGTAGAAAGGAACTAAGCGAGAGAGCAAATACACTGCACTCTAGTAACATGACACCTGCTGCAAACTAAAGACCTTTACAGTAAATCCAGCTGTACATGCTCAACCAATAAGCCACAAAGAGCTCTTTTTTAAGGGCCCAGAATACAGAAAGGTCAATAGTAAGCATACTAATGAAAACTAACTAGGAGACATGTTTTAAGTGTGTTATTTCTGACTCGCATGCTGGTCCATCTTGTAGCTAGGTTTGGAACTTCTCCCACTGAAGTGTTCAGTAGAGCTGATCCAACTTGATTTCCAAGTCTGGCAAAATCATAACTTCCAAGTATCTGACTGCTGGCAATTGTTAAACACAGTAAATCCATTCCCTAGAACTGCCCCTAACTCCCCACCCTGACCCCCCCACCCCCGCCCACATACTCAAACATCTTACATTCACAATTGTTTGTACCAGATGTTTTGTTAAAATTAATACTTCCCTACCGAATGCATATCAAGAGGACATTCTCTTTACTGCATATCACCTTTATTACATTGAGTCCTCCATTTAACCTCCAAATTGTTTATTCCTCAGAAACATTTACTATGTGATATTTATTCCACAGGGAATGGGGAAGAAATTCAAGTTCAGAAAGGGGTGGCCTCCTTTCGGGAATGGATATTACCACAATTAATGACTCTAAACAGGAGCTCTTAGAGGCTGGATTTCCAAAGGACTTTTTTTCACTTGCTACATTTAATAATGAAAATGACTAAGTCCCTAGCTCAACTCTTCTTCCCTGGGAACAAAAATGATTAAGTAGAATCTTTTGTCAATTTGTTGAATTTGTTGAAGTCAAGTTTTATTTCTGAAGCAACAGAACCTAAATGGCTTCATCCATTAGTAAAATTAAGTATAATTAGTTAGCCACTAATAAACGGCACAGTATGAACCCATGACCTCAGGATGCTTACTTTGTTGCTCCCAAATTGTTCTGCTATCACAGGAAGGTCATCTCTGTAAAGCCATTCTCTCGCCTACCCACTTTGCAAAACGAGGTACTATAAACAATACTTTACAGAAATGGCCATCTCTCTTTCATGAAGATTCAAAATTACACAAATAGTAGTGCTTCTATCAATAACATGTCCTCTGCAAAAACAATTCCAAAGGCTTCAGAGTACCCTTTCTTACAAATGTTTGTGAACTGTAACTGTGCTCTAATGTACACATGTACATGCACACTCTACTTACCACTTGTCTTCCGGCTCCTGCTCCTTCTCATACACCTCATGTTTAGACTATAAATAGGGGATCCCCCTGGGAACAAATTTCAAACTTGTATTTCAATTGCCAAATTTTTAGACTACGACAACTTCATCACCACAACTAGAATATCTAAATGTAGGAACTGAGTATACTGTTCTTTATTAAATGATGCCTGATACTGTTATAACACAATAAGGTTGAAGGTCTGTGATTTAAAATTGTAAGCAGAAAATAAAAAATACAGCTCCTTCTCAATTCCAATGTAAATTGCTAGAAGTGAGAAGAGCCCACTTTTGCAAAGTGATTCATCTTCTTCTGACTTACCTTAATACACATTTTCAGATGTTTCTTTGCTTCTCACGTCTCTTATTTAGGACTACAGTTCCCAGTGCTTTCATGATCTTAATTATCTTCTGAACAGACACTTCAGTATCCTGAGAGAACTGGCTCTTAATCAAACACTTATTTGGTCTATACCTAGCTCTTAGCAGTTACCAGGGGAAAGCAATGGTGGACTATCTGAACTAGGTTTTGGGAGGGGACAATCAACCTAAGTGAACTAGGTTTTGGGAGGGGACAATCAACCTAAGTAGGGCACACAAGAAATGAAGCAGTCAAGATGAAGCAAGTCACACAGAGGAAGGAACGGGAACTCCGGCAAGTTGGGGGAAATTTCTAAATGATTCCTTTGGGAAACAGAAAGGAAAATCTACAGTTTAAAAAGGATAAAGCCACAAGTATTTATCCGTTTATGTGCTTTGAAAAAGTTTAACTTTCTTTCCGGAAATCGTGAACTGAAAATAGCATATGCCTTACACAAGAACAGAATAGCAAAAACCAACTCTGACACTCAACTATTTGGCAAAATTACCACTGTACCAAGTTCTATCACCCTTTTCTCTTACTTCTTTAGCCTATGACTTCAGGCTATAAATGGCACTTAACACTGTGGCCTGAAGTGCATACCAGTTTAGTGGTGGGGAGGAGGTGATGGGTCTGCACTGGGCCAGCATTTCCTGTGCAGCAATGAGAGGCTGGGGGAGATGTTGACAATGTAATAAACAAGGTATTCTGGGATAGAGAATTAAGACTCCTCTTGAATCCATACACTAGGTAACAGCTTCACTGGGCAATACTAGCTATGGTGCTGTGACTCAGACAGGAGCAGATTCACGCTAGGTTCCAGAAACCTTTTAACCTGAACCCTAATTTCATGCCTCTGAAGCCTTTGTTCTTAGTCATGACTGACTGATCTGGGATTCATCAGTCACACACTGATCCACTGCTTTGAAGAAAAAGTGCTGGAACGCTGGTGTTTATGACCCTTGTCACCAGGTACTGATACTTGCTCTTATACATACAGACAGCCACATCAGCCTCAAACTCCACAGAACTGAACCTACAAGTTCAGCCTCATGAAGGCTTCAGCTGCAATCATGTTTAATATTGACATTACTCTAGTGAGCTAACTCTTCTTGAGGCTCTGAGCGAGGATGTAAATTAGATGCATGTATTTGCTGTTGGAAGACCATGATATCATTGAGGTGAACTTCCTGGGAAGTGCTCCTACAGAGTAGCCCCATAAGAAGTCTGGTCTTCATCAGGCACTCATCTTCTAGTAACTTAAAGATAGTTTGACTGGTTGTTCAGAAATACATCTTCTAGAAAAACACCCTAAAATGCTAGGATATTGCCTACACGAAAACTAAATTAAAATTAAGAGTAGACTCCCAGTCAGATAACAGAAACACATCTCTTTCTGGCAAGAAAGGACAACTGAGAACAAGCTACAGGATGATTAATCAGTGATGTCTTCTGAAAAAAGTGACTCAGACACAAGAGGGAAAGCTCTCAAAGCATAAAATGAAGCCGCACTGACTGTACTGGTACAGTGTCTGTAACCCCAGCATTTGACTCTGGAAGTTGACACAGAAGGGTCATGTATCAGAGGCCAGCCTATACTACACAGTGAGACCCTGTCTCAAAAGCTGACTACAAAAAGCATGAGTCACTTGTGCTAGACCCTCCCAAAGTAACTAGATAGCAGGCAACGGAGAAAACTGGTTTTATATATAATTGCCTGGTACTAATGTCTAGTTGGCTATCTTCTAACCTAGGCTACTACTTGGATTCTGCTCAGGGTGTTTCCTCCAGGAGCGGGTGGGTACAAGGTTATTTCATACCTATATGCTTCAGAAGCCCTCAATGGAATCTACACAGTAAGCCAGCAGTAGATGGCACAGCACCCCCAATTCCTCAAGACTGAAAAATGGACAAAGAAAAAGGACTGCAAAGAGGGCCCAAAGGGTATCTCTATACCAGGAAATTTCATAATGGGGATGAGTGTAGGCCACTCAAGGGAACCTTGGTGCCAGAGAAAGAATTTTCTCAGAGACTCATCTCTCAGTTCTAGCAGGTTGCTCTCAAAACTATATCCACAGATGAAAAGTCTTGCTTTTTGCTTCATCTTTTCTATAAATTGTAACTTTGCTACAGGCAAG
Organism: Rattus rattus; assembly: GCF_011064425.1. Classification (NCBI taxonomy): domain Eukaryota; kingdom Metazoa; phylum Chordata; class Mammalia; order Rodentia; family Muridae; genus Rattus; species Rattus rattus. Next base: position 94,993,849 of record NC_046172.1, read on the forward strand.
GCAGAGACAAATTAAGAATTTCTTTCACTCTGGTTCTGGCTAACATTGTAAATAAATTCAGTTTTCCATTTCTCTTTATAACATAGTGACATGAATACTGCTTGGTCCCACTGACATCCTAAAGGGACAAAATGCTAGCAATTTCTGGGCTAGCACCTCTAGCTGCTTGCTGGTTTCTCATCCACACCAGCATTAATTTGCAGTGTTGCCAAAAGCAAGTATGTAGGCCCCAAACATGCAACATGACAATATCTTACATTGGTAAAATTCTCTCAAATTCTAAGAGACATGTAACATGGATAATGTCCCAAATACTGCTTTCCATTTCATTATAATTAACAGGCAGCATGTGAATAAAAAGTTCCTATCCTGAGACCAGGATTCCTAATGATGTAGTATTTGGTTCAGACAAAAAAAAATTCTTACTTGGATCAGGAGAAAACTTGTAAGACATTCAATAATGCCTCTATTTCTAAAGTTTTCATTATTCTTTAACTCAAAAATTTAAAGATTAGCTATAAAAAATCACTATAAATTTAAAAATTATTTCCTTTTCTATTATTCCTCAAATCTCTACAGTAAGAAAAAGACATATTCTAGATGATTTTATTATTTTAAAAAAGCCTGACTTTGTAAATCTAAAGCTGGGAGAAGAGGCATGGCCTGTTACCACATATACACAATTCCTTTCTGAAATCTGTTTTTTCTTCTATGAGGAAAATTCAGTCATAGGTGCATTTATGCTCTGCTTATATAACTGTTTCTCCTTTTATGCTAACTTTCCTTAAGAGACTTAAATTACAAAGGAAAAAAAGGAAGAAGAAAAGAAAATGACAGCAATGCTTGACCTAAGTGACCTAGAAATCTGGGTTCTTATTTCAGTTTAATTCTAAGGAAAGGACCAAGTGCTTACTCTTAAAATGATGGCTTCTATGTGACCACTTGTACAGAAGAGCAGTGTCAGGATGATTCTCTAGTCCCCTACGGGAAATCTTTGCCCAAGCCCTCAAAGTCATAACAGATTTCAGAGAGTTGTTCCTTCCTAGAACCTGAGGATTGAACTAGTATTCCATGTAAGTGTGCTGAGGCTAGGTACACACATTCCACAGAAAGGGAAATCAAAGTTTTCAACCTCTATATCCCCTGAATGAAGCTCTTGTTGGAATATGGGAGTACATAAGACCAAACTGGAGTACAAAGATTGCTGTGAGGAAAACCTTTCGTTTATTGTATTAGGTTTTCTTTTGTTTTGAAAAGTATCTTCAATGGTGGGAACAAAGTTCCACTCCTAACACAGGAGCTCTTTATTGACAGGTGTTGGCTTCTCCAGCAGTGAGACTCGGTTTTTGTTAAGGAAGATAGTGCCTTGGGATTTTAACAGAGAAGAGAACCCAGGGGAAGATAAATAGCACTGGAACAACAACAAACAAACAAACAAACAAAAACAGGGATGTACTGGAAGTTGTGGGAAACTAAGAGTGGAGAAACTATATACCCAAAGGATAAGAACCCTCTCAAAATGTTTTCCATCTGAGATAAGACTAGAAGATTAGTTGAGTGAATGAAGCCAGTATGTCTATAAAGAGGAGGGAATGAAGTTCTTGAGGGAAGAGCAGTGTGGTGCTGTTTTGGATGCAAGTTTTGGAGTTTGAATCAGAGTTACATAAAATCCAGGTACTATTGTACTTCTTGTCATTCAGTAAAGCTGAATTTTCCTAACTATGTATAATATAAATGAAATGACTTCAACTTGATGTGCTTGCTGAAGAGATTAAATGAGGCAATGTATAAAACAGTCAGTAGACGTCCAGTACACAGAAAATAAAGGTTATTATTGATAAGTATTATTAGAAAACACAACTACTACATGTTGGAGACAGTTACCTTTATTATGTATTTTTTAATTATTTAAGAACTTCATACAATGTGCATTGATCGTAGCCATGCTCCCAGACCTCCCCTCATATATCTGTGAGTGTGGAGCCACCCAGTAGAGTGAGGTTGACCTACCAGGAAAGCATCCTTAGCAGACACTGACTATCCTTCCCCAGAAGCTATCAACTGTCAAGAGCTCCTCAGTCACGAGTAGAGGTTTGTTCCCACACTGAAGATATTTTTCATAAAATAGGCGAGCTAAGGCAATAGACTAAAGGTCTTGTTTTACATTCCTATAACAGTTTCTGCTACTACAGGTTTAAATGATTATGACATTTATCAAGTGTGTGAATGCACATGGGTGTAGAGGTCAGAGGATGACTTATGGTGGTCAATTCTCTTCTTATACTAACTGGGTCCCAGTAATCAAATTCAGATCACCTGGATTGGAAGCAAATTTCTTTACTCACTGAACCATCCTCTTGGCCCAGTCTTGTTCTTTAGATTGAAAAGTTCTAATAGTATTGTACAATTTATGGAATTAATGTCAAAAATATACCAGGCATGCAGTTTGAAAGCTAGTCTTTATAGTACAAAATGATTCTTTTATTGTAGGATTCCTTAAAATCATGTACATGTTAATATAAAGGAAAAACATACAAATTTGCTTACTTGTATACCTTCTATCATGTAAATTGAGTGATAGCCCAAGACAGTGTCTATGTTCTAACTCTAGTTCCACTTCTATGTCATAAAGTATTGAGACAACTGAAAGATCTAATTCTAGTTTTAGCTTGATGTCTCGAGATTCATGGTTTAACATAGACAGTGGAAAAAAGTTGTGATGGCAGTAGCTTCAAAGGGTTCAATCATAAGGGCCGGTTAAAATTTTCATGGCTGGGCGGATGGAAGTCAACTATACAACTTTGCATCCTACCACTCCTAAACTTCTGAAGACAAAGTTATTTCTCGGAGAGTAAGTTTGACTACTGCTGGTTAATGTGGCTTTCATGAAGAATAATATGCTAAATACACACAATCTATAGCTCAGGCATTCAAACTAACTGACACCTAGTGAAAGAGTAACTGGAATCAAGGTAGTGAGGTTACAGGAGTCTGAAAATGAAAGGGTCTACTTAGATGGTAGTCAGTTCCAGGTCAATGGACATAAATGAGAAGGAAGCTAAACACTCATTTCCTGGAAGATTTAAAGGCAGGTTGGCCTAGAAGACTTCTAAGGGTCTCTTCCAGCTCTATGGTCCTACAGCATCAGTCACATGGAGTTTCTTCCATCATTTATGACTATTAATGGTGTGTTAATCTGCCCTGTAAAGTGTTCTGTACCCGGTACCTGTCCTACAGTTCAATCAAACTGCAATTGGCCTTAAAGCAACTCATCACTATCAATCAGTGTCAGCATGTCTTATAAGCTCAAAATACATTGCAGCAATGAAAGGTGACAAAAGCCACAGAGGCAGACGGAAAAGAAGAATGTAGACGTGGCTATCAGGATCAAGTAAAGTTGCTACCAAGCAATGAGACTGGTTTGTGTTTATTTGCTTTGACAGGCTTGGTAAACTAACAGTAAGGGCAATTCCATACCAGAGAGACAAACATATAAAGTCAATAACGATAATCCAGTGCGTTAAATATTATCAACAGAGGCCTGACCAAGGTGCTGTGGGAACACAAAAGACTACCCAGCTTTGCTGGGGAGTGTCAAAGAAATTTCATAGAGGAAGTAACAAGCAAGCTGAGTCTTGAATAATGAGTAGGAGTTGACTGGGTGGAAATGGGGTGAGGCAAAGCTGGCAGAGGAAAAAATGTTCAAAGCCAGAAAGACATGAACGAATATACCCAGAAAATGGTGCATAAGCATGCATGGCTGGGGTTTCGTAGGGGAAGCTGCTTAGGAGGACGGGCCTCCGTCTGTGCAAACAGAAAGAGTAGCTCCTTTGAGCAATGACATAAATTGTGTCGAGACAGCAGTGGAGCCTGTTCTGAAATGGTTTTGATGGGAAGCATGTGTAGCCTGTGAGTAAAGGAGTGGCATTAAGGCTCGAGCTGAAGGGATGAACTGAGGACATACTCACTTGGCAGTGTAGAACCAACAGACACTATTGACTGGTGGCACTTTGTTCAAGGGTCACATTGTGTGTCCAAGTGCATGTGATTTTGTAAACAAAAATCAAGTAGTGACAGACCACATTGACACTGATATATTTTTAATGATGGTTGTGTCTTTTTGTACTGTAAGACGACTGCTAATTTACATGTGCAACATATAAAGGAAAATCTAAATTCCTACAAGCATATTTAAAAGTTTACTTGTTTACTATTTTTACTATTTAACTTCTGAAGCAGAAATACAACATAACCAGAATGTGCTATACTTTATACAAATTTGCCTTTTAACTTTCCCATTGGTATCATCTCTCTTACAACTAAAGAAACCAAAGTGCATAGAAATTCTTCAGTTTCGCTCATTTCATAAAGTTAAGGGCTGAGGTAACTTCACTAAAAGGTGGCTACTGCTGGCTCTGAATCTTGGGCTCTTGACCCAGTCTCAACACAGCCTCCATTCTTAGAAACTAAGTATCAAAAAGATGCAAGGTAAATTAAGAAGCAAATGTTGCTGTTATCAAACAGACAAACATAATACCTGAAGGCATTTAGATTGAGACATAAAGGGAAGAAATGAAGCAAGTATATAGGTTTCTAGACAAAGATTAGTCCAGGTTGAGAAAATAGCATATACAAAAGCCCCGAGGAGGAACCACGCTCAACCTGTTCAAAGGAAAACAAAGAAGCTAGTCAGGCTATGGCTAACTGAGGAAATGCATAGACCAAAGCAGACGATCAGAAAGTAGGAGTAAGCAGAGCATTGCAATAACTTTATTCTGAGTAAAATGTAGATTTTGTAATGATATTGGCTTTTACTCTAGGCAAACAAGGGGCGGGAGGTAGGTAGACTGCAGCTGTGCCAATGAGTGTCTGTGGCCACACTGGCTAATGGGATAAGCGTGCCGCTCTAAGCAATAATAAAATCTACGAAGTGGAAGAGGCAATTGCACAGGAGGGCACACGGTTTAAGACCACAGACACCCGCTTTACTGAGCTGTTACCTGAGGCACAGGAACATCTCCACCCACAACAGATGAGTACTTTGAAATGTAGCCTTTTAAGATGTACTTTTGAACGAGAAGCAATTGTACTTGGTGGATTTTTCACACTGGTAAATTTAATCTAGTCATCCTTTCCCACTGAAATATTTAATAGTGGCAGCAGCTTAAATCTAGTATTATCTGAGACGACTGTCCCTAATTCTAGCCACTGTGTTAGAAGTGGAAACTCAGGAAAGAGGAAGTAATAAATGAGTTCTTCAGGATGTTTTGAGGCTAGATTTTTTTTCCATAGTATTTTCAGGCTTGTTGAAGGCCAACCTATGTTCTCAGTTTTCCTTCCACTCCAAAAAGCTAAAAATTTTCCCCCAAAGCCATATTGACTCTCTTAAGAGAGCTTTTGAAAATAAATGAGCAGTTTTTAATATGTGCCCTTTTTCTTACAGAGTCAAAGCAATTATTAACTCTTCCCGTGACAGTTCACTGTTAGAATTCTTAATGTAGGATGCCTGATACTGATAGCATGTATGAATTTCGTACTTGATCATGGAATATACTCTGTCTGAGTTTCACCAAGTCAACTAACTGGAGCCTGAGTATAGGATGTGGAACTGGTTCAAACTGTTCAAATTGGGGTAAAACAATGACCCTTTTTTTTTTTTTTTTTTTTTGGTTCTTTTTTTGAGCTGGGGACTGAACCCAGGGCCTTGCGCTTCCCAGGCAAGTGCTCTACCACTGAGCTAAATCCCAACCCCGCAATGACCCTTTTGTACTATAAAACTATCAGTGACTAGTTCACTACTTTTCATATATGACCTTGACCTATTCCAAAAACTTACAACTAGCTAGCAACTCCCCCTACTTAGGAATCAACAAACAATCATCTTCCCAGAATTAAAAGCAACCTGGAAAGCAAAAGGAGATTCTCTTCCCAGCCATTGGCAATGAAGTGGCCACAGTTGGAAGCTTTTAAACTGACTTTGCAGAACATCTGAAGCAGGCCTGAGGGTAGCAACAGGAAGTTGAGCTCCCAGCAATCCCCGTAATTAAAGCTTCTGTTGAATTTCCTATATGGCTCTTTCCTCATTTTCCCTTTTACCATAAGGAAGGGCATCAAGTTAGTATTTCAATGTAGAAATGTTAAAACAGGGTGGGTGGAAATGGGGAAACCACTATGCTAATGCCATTTAAATAATGTCCCTAGAGTTTGAATCCATATATACAGGCTAATTTTGTGAGTTGAAGTAAGGTTCTAAAGTCAATAAAAATGGAGCTGGGGAGATGGCTTAGATTACTTGTTGCTCTTGCAAAGTACCTGGGTTCGGCTCTCAGAACCCCCACACAACTGCCTGTAGCTCAAATTCCAGAGGATCCAATAACTACTTCTGATCTCATTAGGAACCAGCATACACACAGTACACATACATATATACAGACAAAACACTCATACACATAAAATAAATAAATCTTTAAAAGTAATACAATGTTTTCTGATCATGGCCTCAATTATTAGGCTGCATTCTTACATTCTTCATGTTAAAAAATTTAAATATACTGAAAATGTGCTACATAATCTCTCTCCACATATATGGTATATATGTGTGTATATGCATGTTTATTTTGTTAACTAGAAGCAGTTCAAGCAATGTAGTTCTTTAGTACTTCAATTTACACTCAATATTTTTGACTTGTTTAAAAAAGTGAAAAATAACGTAAAAACATCTGGAAGTTATTTCTAAGAAAAATATATTCTTGATGCAACATTAAAGGGTAACACAGTGTTTGGCCTTAGAAGGATAACAAATGGTTATCAGTAATAAAAAAAAAAAAAGAATATACACATAAGTTTGAGAGAAGGGCAAGGATCACACAGAGAAAGGCTTTCTTTTTGCCTTTTAAGGAAATCTATTCAAAAGCATTTTTCTAATGCTCAAAAATACCATAGCTAAAAATTTAATATAAACTTGCCACACCCAAACCTCAACACCCATTATTTTGAACTATTTCTTTGGATCACTAGCACTACCACTGCGCCCCATCCCCAAATGTGGTAAAAGTGTACTGTTTGCAGGAGGCTCTAGAGTAATTACTTTGAGCTTAAAATAATCAACACGATCATTTTGTTCTTTCAGAATATTAAGACAGAAAAATGTTTTCTTGTTCCTTCAGGTCCTACTGACTCTAACACTTTAGACACTTATAAATAGAACCAATATTTATCACAGCAATGTTCAGACCAAAAAAATATACTTTTAAAGCCAGCCATGAAGGCACAGGTCTATAATTCCAGATACTGCAGAGACTATGACAGGAATAGCAGTTTGAGATCAGGCTGCACAAAGAGTACGAATCTGTCCCTCCCCTAAAAGAGCAATATACATATTAAATACTTGAGTATAATTTTAGGCCTCACTTAATACAATAATGTTAGATAATATTTCTATTCTAAGAGACTTACCAATTTAAATATTTCCTCAGAAGAAATGAAGAATACTATCTCAGGATTCTTAAGAAAGGAGGTGGATATTAGCTTATACTGCAACAAAAAATGAATTCACTTTAATGTAGACAGATTAGAGAAAAAGCCGTGTGTGTGTGTGTGTGTGTGTGTGTGTGTGTGTGTGTGTGTGTGTGTGTGTGTATACACAGAGGTATGTTCTTAATCTCTTGAAATATCAAAAAAATCTTAAATAAGGTTGCTTGGGTGACAACAATTTGATTATAACCTTGTGAAAAAAAAAGTCATGTATGATTAGCCAACTGAAATATACTGCATTAGAAGTGTTTTAGTTGTACCACAATTCAATGTATCTGTCTTCATCTTTTTTTTCTTTTTGGTAAAAAAAAAAAAAAAAAACTATTCTGCCTCGCACTGCAATTATTTATTTGTCTTCTTTCTCCTACTATATCACAAATTCCTAAGGCAAAAAACCCAGATTTCAGAAAGAATTTTTTAAACATGATTAAAAAGGCGAAATATCAACATTATGGAAGCAAAGGGGTTAAGGTCATAAATGTATGTAAAAGCACAGTCAGTTTTCTGTAGTTTACTCTCTCTGCCTGTCAAACTCAAGAATCAGGAGACCTGACATTGAAGAAGCTCCATTTGCAGCTTCTCTCACAGCTTTTCACAGATGGCCCTTTCTGCTTTTCTGCCCTAAGGCATTGTGCCTGTGGCACTTAATCAAAGCAGCAGGGGAATTCCAAGTACAGACTCTGGAGATCTGAAAGATGTAATAGGGAATTAGAATCCTATATGATACACTCGGTGCATTTAATTTCTATGGCAGGAGGTGCTACATGAGTTCAGACAATTCCCCCTAATTCGGGACTCATTAGCCCATACTAGAAATGGTTCACACTCTTTTATTTCTCTTTCTACATTCTGCTGGCCCATATTTTTGGCCACATCCCTGCACATCAGCACAATCTTGGGATAATGAAAAGAATGTGTTAACCCAAAAGATAAAACGAAGATCCCAGATAAGTATCTATTGTCATGCTTACCTAAGGGTAATATTGAATGAAATGTATATGACAATCTGGGTCCCAAATTTTACCTTAAGTTAAATAGTTTACAAAAATCTGGCAAGTTTTCACTTGGTAATTGAATTGAAATAACAACAGTAGGTATAAGTTTTAGAACTCGGCTGATTCGCCCTTTTATAAACAGTAAAGCATAGATTGTCAATTTAGGTTAATAGTTTTCCATTATATTTTTGGATAAATCTATTTCCCCCAAAGCATAACTTGCCATAAACACTTACCAAAAATAGTCTGTCCTTAACATCTCAGAGTAAGCTGCCATGACAATAATGTACAGTCAGAAGTGACTCAGTGAGTTTCACAAGAACAATCAATCTGGCTGATGCTAATATAAGGACCGATATTACACAAAAAGGGAAGAACTTGTTTAATTATTCACAATGAGCCATGTGTATTACTAAAATAATCAATCACAAGAATTAGCACAGAATAGCCTATTCTGTCTGAGTGGAAAAACAGAATTATGCTGCTTACAATGGTTGTAAACTCACACTACTCTACAAAAAAGTGAGAGATTATACTATCAAACACAAAAGAAAATTCAGCTTACAATGCAACTAGTCAACCAGACATACTCAATCTGAATAAGACCTTTCAAAGAAAAAAAAAGCAAAGCCTGTTTGTAATTTTCAATATCACAAACAATCTAACAGCAAGCCAACATTTGTAATGTGCTTGCTTTTCTTGTTATTCCATTTCAGCACATACACGCATATACCCACCCCTTGTGCACACAGAATAAAAGAAAACTCAAAATCAAAACAAACTCTTCTTTTTATACGGTTACTCCATTTCTTAGAAAGAACTAACCCCCCACTGCAAAATTTCTCAGAATGCAGAGCCCAACAAAAGCAGCATAGTGAAGACTGGAGCTCCAGGTCCTGCCATACCCTTCATAATTACTCCACTGCTCAGCACACATCTATGTACAATGAACTAGACAAGAAAAAAGATAATCATCTTGGCTGGTAACTGGCCATATCCTGCCTTTACTTAGTATCCGTCACTCCTGTATTCTAAAATAACATTTTATTGCCATGAATTCACATAAAGAATTAGAGCTGTGCTTTCAAGATCAATTTATAAGACATTTTAAAGACCCCTTCATTGACTGAGATGACTACACTCCTCTCTTAATCTTTATCTCCTACCCACAAATGTGCTTCTAAATACCAAAAACAGATAGGCCTTTCTATTGTCCAGCTTATAAAAGTTATAAGGCCACATAAATACTATAAGTTATTGGTAAAATAAAATGATAAATACTACAAACTTCTTATTCACGGAGATGAAAGACTATTTCTACTTCAAAGTCTAGACAATAAAAACGACAGGAATCCATAGACTCCCCGCCAACTTGTATTTTATGAGTAATTCTGTGACCCTCAGCTCTTCATCCAGCTTTGTGTTCACTATGAACTTCCCTGCTTTTGTCTTTAAGCCTAAGAGAGCACAAATGTCTTCTCCAGAGTTCATTCTTCTAATTACCACAAAGTTCTTATACTCTCTAATTATGTGTTTTTATAATTGGGAGAACATCATCAGACAATTTATAAAGTCTTCTTTCAACCTAAAATAAATCAAAATTTCAATTAAGCAAACACTGACAATGACAAAATTTCAATTAAAAACTTCATGAATCAAAACTTAATCCAGGATAGATGTTTCATTTCAAAAATACCTGGTAAATCTGAGGAAATATTTTAAAAGTAAGAGACTTTAAACGAGCTGTGTGATTGTTATGCGAGATAACTATTTTATAGGGAGTATTCAGGCATTTGAAGACCCATTTTCACTGTAGCATATTCATAATAACCCAAAGGTAGACATGACCAAGAGTCCACAGATGAACAAATGGATACACAAAACTTCATAGATATCAACACTTGAACAGGATTATTATTCAGCCTTAAAAGAGAAAGAAACTGACATATAGTAGCACATGAATAAACCTTGAAGACATTATGCTTAGTGAAATAAGCCAGTCATGTGATAACAAATGGGGACCTGGAGCGCTCAATTCATAGAGACAAAAGGTAGAGACGTGGTTGTTGGGGCTGAGGAAAGGATGAGCATTTAAAGGGGTAAGACTTCCAATCTGTGAGGATTAAACAGTTCTTGAGATAAGCTGTGGGGATGAATGTAGTTAAGATTGCGAAGTATACATTATAAAATGATGAAATGTAATTTTACTAATATTTTGCCAAAGTAAGGATGGGTGTGCGTAGCATTATGGAAAATGGAATGTCTACCTAATTCCTGATCAAGGTCATCAATAACTAGATGTTCTTATTTTTAAACTATCACTGAGAACTGTTTGATTCTCCTGCTCTGCTTGCTGAAAAGCATTATTTCATTAAAACTTCTAAAAAAAAATGACCATACATTCATTCTAAAATGAATTAAAATACTAATTAAATTTTTAAGATTTCTTAAAATCTTGTTTCTTGTTTACCTCTTCTAAATATCAGAATTTGTATGTAAGTTATATTGTACTGACACAAACATGAGAAGCAAACAGGAAGCATATATGGGTGTGTATAAAACACAAAATAAGTATATGTGTGTGTGTGAGTGCACATTCCTTTTTAATGTACTGTATATAATTTAAGGAAGCTGTATAGAAATACAAGGAAAAGGTTAAAAAGTAACCAGGAAGTTCCCAGGCGCAGAGCACAATGCGATGAGAGTTAAAAAGTACGCAAATACACAAATACAGGCAAATTTCAATTGTGTGAAAAAAAATCACTCAGTTCACATTATTCTTGGGGGAAAAAATTCCCACTAGTTCAAAAATAGTGTTGGATATTCTCACCTCCTAGGCAAAATGATTTCTCTAAACAAAAGCAAGTTGTTACCAGTTACCACTGCCACCAAAGATTTGTACAGTATGGAATATTTCATAATGGAATTGTTTCCACAATTTCACTTGAAAGCACCAAAAGCACTACACTATAAATTGTGTGTATGTAAGCACAAAGTTTTACAGTTGTAAAATTTCTTAACAGGCTTGAGTTTACAAAGTTATGTTCCTTGGAATCCTGGTGGCACAAGACATTGAACAAGAAGGACAAAGAGGGTCTGCAAACAGATAAACAGGAGTGCAAAAATGCTGTTTTATACAGTTTTCTAGATTTAGAACGATACTTACACACAAGGGCCTGAAACTTGTGCAATGAAGGAGAGCTTTTTATATTTGTCACCTGGTATTAATCTTTCCGAAGTTTACTTGGCCAAAGAACTCTTTCGTAGGCAACATCAAGGAGCCAGTATTCCTCATAACGAGTGTTTTTGGAAATGTACAATAAATTATGCATTATATGTAATAAACATGTGATTTCATATGTATCTGTTTCCTCAAAGAGTAGTCACTTAAAGAATTTGATTAACTCGTCAAAGGACTCTGTCTTATTTCATTTTTAAAAACATCCCATGCATTGCATTTGTTCTCTTCAGTGAGCCCGAGTTCTTTCCAGAAGACAGACAGATACAGAGATAGAGACATTTAACCTCTCAAAAGCTTTGTGCTGTTTAATCAAGTTTAAACGCACGGTTTCTAATAGCTGGGAAGAAACAATATGTATGTCCTCTAAACTGTTCTACCTTTTTTCTTGTGACTGACCAGGGGCCAAGAAAACCTTGCAGCTATCTACTGCATACCTTAAAATGTGAGAACTGTAAACATACAGTTTTTTATACTGGTTTTATAAGTCTGAATTTACACAACTCTACAGTAAGATAAGAAAATTCACTCTTGTAGCAAAATAGTAATTGATTATTTCATTCTCCTAACATCTTCCTAGCACTGATGTTGAGTATATAGAAGAAAATACTAAGATTATCACTTTACCTATGGAAGTCATGCAACTTTCCCCACGTATCAATAGTTAGCAAGGACCCATCTCTTATTATACCAATACTGTATGCATTACAACTATTTGTCCGTAGCTACACTAAAACATGGACAAAAACAGGAAATACCTTTACTAATAGCTTATTATTAAGACATTTTCTTCTCCGAAATAATTTTGGAACATAAATTGCTAAAAGTTGTATTCATCAAAATCAGATGGCTTGTTAGATAGCTTTCTGGTAGTTGAGAAATTGAAGGCAAAGTCTTAGAAAGTGTAGTGAGGCACTTGTTACTTTCCCATTGTGTCAGAGGAAACCAAATAAGCAAGCTGAGGGTGAAATGGGAATGACTATGCCGCCCAGCTGTGACATCGCTTTCTTCCCAGATTTCTTTTAAAGTTTTAAAGTGCATAAAAGTGTAGCAAAATGTGTAAAATGACGGGGAAAAACCCAACAACTATTTTTAACAGGTCTTAAAGGGGAACAAATCGAGGCTGTTAAAGTAGAATTCATACTTTTGGTAACTCGTGGACATTTAGTCACTCATTTTCAAGTTATACATAATAAGCTGCCCACTGGAAGAAGAAAAGGTCACTTTAAAAATAGATGACAAGTTAAGTGTCACCACAGCATTTTACATAATGATACAGAGCAATAATACTTTAAGAGAAGGTACACTAAACAGGAAAAACCAAACAAGAAATGAGAGAGTAATGTTCACAACTTAATAAATGAAAAGAAATTAAAAGATCACGTTCAAGTAGCATAAGATTATTTTTGTAAGTAGAAATAAATGAAACAGAAATTGGTCTTCACCTGGTAAGTGTGTACTCCCTGAGTCCTGAATGCAAATTCATGGCAGAAAAGGTACCTATGCATCCACGCAGTCTTTTGTCTCGACCAATCTTCCATGTTACAAACAGTGGGCTGTAACAGAACATAAAATAGGGTAAACCATTCAATTCAACAAGACATTTACTGAGCCTTTCCCATATGCTGGGTTCAGAACCTAAGACATAAAGACCAGAAGACAAGCTCTGAAGGATGTCAAGGTTGATGTCGAGTCTTTTCTGCACATTAGACACCAAAATTAATGCTTTTACAAGGCCTATATGTTAATCTTCATCAACAATTCCTGCAGACTGATATTAATTTAGTTTACAGACCAAATATAGTAAAATAAACACTCAAACTTGGCAATGTTGAATCCAGAGCCTTAAATCAGCAGAGGTGTCTGCAGGATTCTCTGTTTCAGTCTAGGATCACTGGCCCATCTAGAAAACTGGGAGCAGGTAATCAACAACTTCAACAAACACCTTTCCTCATGAAAGATGAGAAGGCAGCCTCTGGTTTACAGGAAGCCAGCACAGAGGCAAAAACCGTCACAGCTTACTAACACAAGGCAGATGAAAAGAACACACTATAAACCAAGCCCCAAATGCCATCAATTAAGCTAAAGGGATAGAAATACATTTGATCAGGTCTGACAGGTCTTTAAGTTTGCTAGAGTAAAATAAGGATGGTTCAGATAGGTGATGTGTGGCTGCAAACATTAACCAGCAAATACCCTTAAACTAGAAATTTTTATTTTTACACAAAAGGTTTTATATAATATGTGGTACACAAAATGGAGTTGAATATGGTAGACACTTGGGTTCTGCAGCAAACCAATAATAGCCTCAATTAATGATTCGGTCTGAACAATTATGTTCTAATTAGAAATAAGTTTATGTAATCTTTGTGTTTTGGGACATTTTGCAAAAATATAAATAATCACATGTAACATGGCCTGTATTACTATATTCATAATAATAGTGGTATAACTTACTTCTACTTTATAAAATATTTAAATTTAGGGTGATATACCATACTATATGTATTTCTCATTATTCCCTAGTGACAGGACAGGTCTTTAATTCTAGCACTGGGGAGGCAGAGGCACACAGATAGCTGTGAGTTCAAGGCCAGCCTGTTCTACAGAATGAGTTCCAGGACAGCCAAGGGTGCATAGAGAAACCCTGTCTTGAAAATTACAAACAAAAAGAGAAAAAGAAAAAGAAAAGCTGCAGGATCTCCATGACACAGGGTAACAACAGGATATCTGAGAGGAGTCCCATTGAGGATCCAGTATTGATAGTGAAGCAGAAGCCAGAGGCCTTGAACCAGATCAGTGACTCACTGCAATGGACATTTGCAAGTGAAGATGTACAGACAAAAGGGTATATTGTGGGATACACTGTGACACACTGTAGCTTCCATGACCAGATTTTTGCCTGTTTTTCTATTTTTTGTTTTCTTTTCTTTCGTAGGGATTGCAAGGGTGGAGGGCTGATATGAAGGGACAGGGAGACAGAGGACTGAGGTACATGGTGTAAAATTCACAAAGAATCAATAAAAAGGTCAAAAAAAAGTTCTTGGGAGATAACATAGTACATTAAAACAGTTTAATCATCCACCTCAAACATTTAAATTATGGCAAGTTCTGACAGGCACAATGGCAGACTGGGTTCCAAACAAGCACAGCAGACAAACCAGAACATACTATGAAAAGGTCCTTCCTCCATGAACTCAATGTTCAATAGCACTGAAATCTATGACAGCAGTATCAAGGCAAAGGTGACATTCAGGCATTGAGTGTGACCTACACTAAAGGTAGTAAAGGAAAAACAGAAAGGAGAGCCCACCTTTTCTGCTTTCTAGCTCCTATGTGCTAAATATAGATAAATTTAACCTCTTTATTTTTCCATTTTCCATCTTGGTGTAGTCCACCTCCGCAAACACTGGTATGGACAGCAAGATGGTCAATACTCTCTCATTGCATTGACTAGACAACATCCCTACATAAGACAGGTCCTCTGACAGTGTTGACAGCTGCAGAATATTGAATAAAGTCATCCTGTTGTCTATATAAAGCTATGCTTTCAAGGTACCTGATGATTTTTCAATAACACAGACCTACCTCAATTGTATGTTTTCATCACCAGTTAATTAAGAAACATAAAAGTAGGATTGAATTCATTTCTTACCAAAACGTTTGAAATGGAAGCCACTTAAAAGTGCTATACCTTTAATGATTTACCCCACTAGAATACGTACATGTCATTCTTCTAATAATAAAATCACATCTTCTCCAATAATACTTAAAATATACAGGATAAATAGAAGAACTACACATGCTGAACATTATATTGAACTATGAAATATGTTAGAAGGAATTCAACCACATAGTAGGGGAAATTAGTAGGGGAAATTACATGTTTTCTTATAATGCTATGGTCATTCTTTGGGAATTGTTAATACATGGCTAAGGATGCTCCAGGATTACATTTTTGCAAAGCAGCCTAGGAAGCAACAGCACTTCCCAATAACTCGGGGCATGGGGGTGTATGACTGCACCGAGGACTGAAGTCCGACAACAGCCTTTATAACTTGGTGTGGTCTCTTCCAGATTTAACATTCTTTGAATTTTTGACATTATTGAATATGTGTTGTTAAGAGTCCACATAACAGGCAAATTATCTGTTATTTCCTATTCCTTACCTGCCCTAGGCAATATCCACTTTGGGAGCTAAGACTGTGGTAAAGCAGCTGTCAGGAAGGGGAGGGAACAACAACCCTACTAAGTTTAAGACAAATGTTTGAAGAATTAAGAATTCAGACTTTTAGTAGACAGAATAAAGGTTTTCCTTAAATGTCTGGATCTCTGATTTTTCATTTACAAATGCGCATCCAGCATCTTTTATCTCAAAAGAAAAGTGTTCATAGGCTTAAAAATAAAGCATCTAAAAGCATCATTTAATGGAAAAAAAGAATCTAGGCAGTTGAGCAGTTTAAAGTAGACTGATACAAAACAAATCACTGAGCCCAAAATACAGCATCATATGAATAATGATGACTCTGTACAGGGCAATGGCTGCACAAACATTCAATGCATATTATCTAAAAATAGTAGCAACATATTTTCACTTCAAACACAGGAAAGGAATAGGTAATCTCATTCTTAACTATGGTATTAAAACATGTATAAGCTTGCCAACGTATGTAAACTAAGCCAGCAGCATAAGCAGAATCAGATCAAAGGGAAAAGGGGATTTGGAGTCTGCTGAGAGGAGCTATTCAAATATCCAGGAAATATGGAAAATAGTTCATAGTAAGACAAGGATTGACTGTTTTTGGAAAACGCTTTTGCCATATGGTTTTAAGGCCACCTACATACATTGAAAAAAAATACTACAAACTACAAAAAGGATCAAACTAAGTTGAAATATTAATGGAATTATTTTTCTGAGGGTAACCACATGTAGCTTTAAAGGAATTATCCTACTTCTGAACATTCTGTACCAGTACGTTCCGAGAAGTCTCTGGAGGAAAGTAAAGGCCATACATAGAAACAGGAAGGCACTACCTAATCTAGGTGGATCCTCTCTGCCAACTGGCAGCCAGTTACTGACAGATCAAAAGTAGCTCTCCAAAACGTAGCTGTTACGGAACAATAATGACACAAAGAACAATAGTTATCTGTACAGGATTCTCCCAGTACAAATTCATGCCACTTCCAATGTCCTCTTCTGAGCCAGTCTATTGATTTAAGCCACAATACATTAGAAATGTGTTTGTAGGCTGGAGTACAATTACATAAAACAATGAAACAGATGTATTTACTTAACAATAGTGTAGCTCAAGGCCTACCTCTCCTTCCACAACAACATAAAATGAGAAGTTTAAAAAAAACGCAGTTCATGGCGAGCTCTCACTTCTCATTTTGAATGAAGCTTTCAGATAACAACATTAACACAATAATATAAACCATACCTATATTTTGCTATGGGCACTCAGCAAGATGATTTATTTGAAAGGTAGATAAAAGGGAAAAGAGAGTAGCCTTGTATCTTGGTTTGTTTCTTAGTTCAAAAATCCAATTATATTCCTCACACCATGTAATTACATGCTGGGATCTAGGAAGCTTAAGTAAAAAACAAAAATGATGGTGCCTTCTTTCCACCACCTAGTGAAGACATTTCTCTTCCTTCTTCATTGAAAAGAAGTTGTATGTTTCCTTTCCAAGCTGTATAAATTGCAGGTTTCATAAATACAAAATATGCCCAATATCATTCCATCCTGATAGTCAGCAGGGCTACAACAATAACTATCATATTAATAATTATCAATAATTGCTTAAAGAAACTTTTCTTACATTTTAGGAGCTACAAATCCCATGACCCAGGTTATAGGAGAGTTCAGTTCTTGGAGAGAGCTCTCTTCAGGGCTTATAGAAAGCTACTGGGTCCTCACATATGCCATTTCCTGTGAGCATAGGGAGGCGGCATCTTCAGGCTAGTAAGTATAGCTGTCGTGGTCATTACCACAGAATAGGAAGTCTATGCATAGATACCAAACAGCTAACTATATAGATAAGCAGAAAGACTAGTCTCTTCCCATTCTTCCTGTTCCTCCTCCTCCTCCTCGCCCTCCTCCACTCAGGAGTGCACAGACTAGCTGGAAAGACGATGGGAGCAGTAGAAGTGCATCAGAGGTTGACACAGTGGTTCCTTCTCTAATGCTGCAGCCCTCTAATATAGTTCTTCATGTGGTGGTGACCCCCACAACCATAAAATTATTTTCATTGCTAATACATAGGTGTAATTTTGCTACTGTTAGGAATCATAATTTAAATATCTATGTTTTCTGATGGTCTTAAGGATCCCTATAAAAAGGGTCATTTAACCCCCAAGGGTTGAAAAGCACTAATCTAGAAAGACCAGCACCAATTTACAAGTTCTTACACTGTTCCTATTGGAACCCACATCAAAACCTATCCTCTATTACCAACAACCTTTATAGCCTCCTCCCTTCCTTTTCATTGCACACTGTCCTGTTATTTGGCAGCCTTTGTGAAATGCAGGTCTTGTGTCTTATTCTCTACAATCTGTTCTCCAAATGAAAAATCCTACTGCCTTTATTTAGTGATTATTTATCTCTGAATGGGATCTCATCATCTAATTATACAATTTATGTTATAAAATGATTAATGTTTAAGCTCTTGATAATCTGAATCTCAAGTTGATTGGAAATGAGGGGAAAATAGGCTAAACAAGGGAGGGAAGGGAAGGTTAAATGCATTGGACACTTTTTCATCCATACCATTTTTTTATTATAAGTGAAAATATCCTAATTAAAACCCAAAAAAAAACCCACCATGGCTTTATACCATAGCCCTCCCTTCAATCTCTGTATGTAGCCTGTACCTCATGGTTCCTGGGAAACTAAGACAATAAGATCAGACAGTACAGAAGATCATAAATATCTAAATTTTGAAAATCAAGAATTACCACATTCTAATACTTTTTTGGTTTGGTAGTAAGAGAAAGGAAATAATAGCAGCATTATATGTGTCTCTCCCATTTTTATTTCTAATTTAGTTGGTAAATGGCGGAGGAAGGAGAGAAGTCAAGTCTGGGGATTAGGAAAGCTGAATCCTCTTTATAAATCCAGATTAATCACCACTGATACGCAGTTGCCCCAATCAGAAGTGTACTTTAGGAGATTACCATGATTCTGCCAATTTTCGAACTGAAGGAACCACTTCTTTCCTTTAGCAAGACTAAATCAACCATTTTCAGCAAACTTCTTTAAAATTCAGTTTCAGGTCGACAGGCTGTCTTACTTTTTATTACAATCCAATTTAGATAAGAATGATTACAAAATAACATATCCGTACACATTTTCTTTTTCTAATTTATGCTGCAGTGGGCACTGAATTTAATACATGGCAACTTTCTAAAAATGCACTAGCTATGGTTTCTTCCCCAACAAGAGAAATACACCACACATTTTTATTACTTGAGTATCTAACTCACTAATTTTAGGTGACAATTTACTACAAATTTCAAAACTGAAACAATTTCCATTTGAATTTCCTATTCCAAAATCATTTTTCTCAAATAGCTCTAAACCTTGCAATTCAGCTTTTCCTATGAAAAGGGTTATTTTAATATGAAACAGACTGAGCAAAAAGGGACTTGATTGTTGACATCTGAAGATTCCTTGGCATGAACAAAATTAAGAAAACAAAATTAGGTCCAGAAGTTTTAGAATGAATAGTAATAGACACAATTAGTGGGTACAGTCTCCTCTTACTTTTTCTACCATTAGAGATTTTTAGGGGGCTTTGCTTTGGTATTTCCTGTGACTGAGTATGTAGTGTAACCAGGGAAATCACAATTCTTTAAAGAAAACAACAGAAGCAGGCAGGGAACTAGATTTTGTACCTATGCTCTGGCTTCTCAGTTAATGAGCTAGCCTGTACCATCTTGCCTTTGCTGTGGATCCCACTGAGGAGGAATGGAGGAGATAGGAAATAAACATGCTGACTAATTTAAGCACTAATGTAAAATGAGCTGGAAAATCATTTTAGCTTCTTCCTTCTAGATTTTATCTTCTTTCTCATTCCATGGAGATCTGATGGAATGTGTCAGACTAATAAGTAAGACCACAATAAAAGTGATGGATTTGTTTTTCACGTGCTTTCTGCATTTAGTTAGCAAGCCTGACTCTTGATTTTAAGGTCCTTCTTTGGACTATATGCTCCTATGAGAGAAAGGAGCTAGAAAGACATACCTTTAAGCAGAAAATCAGACTCCAAGGACCAAGGAGACAACTGACAATCTAGTTTTCCTCTCCCTCATTCTTTCTTTTCCCTTTCAGAAAACAGCTGAAACTTCCGAGAACCTCTACCATGAATATATAAGAGTGTTTTGTGTGTCTCTGTGTGTATGAGAGTGTGTGGAGGTGTGGTGCTGAGGATTGAACCCAAGCCCTCACACAAATTAGGCAAGCACTCTACCACTGAGCTACACTTGGCTTGGCCTGCAGTAGTTTTGAAGATAACATTGATATTATTCTTCCAAACTGCTTCTTAAACATTTTATCTAAATGTAACTTTTATACAAAAAACAGCAGAATAAAATTTAAAATTCTACAAACTGTGGTGAACACCAATCCACTTTCTATCACTACAGTCTTGCCTTCTCTTCCACATAAATAGGATCATTCCATCTAGCATCCATTGTGTCAGCATTCTTGTACCTAGCAACAGTGCTCTGGATATTGAAATATCTTGGATGATCGTTACTATTGCTTAGCATTCCATTATTCATTCAATACAGCAAAAAAGTTATACAGTAAACTGTTGGTAGCTATATAGTTTGCCTCTAGTTTGGTGATAGATATGTAGGTTGCTTCCAGTTTGGTAGAGATATGCAAGTGGCCTCCTGTTCGGGACTATTACAAATAACAACACTGATACTATTTCTCTTCAAGTTTTAACAGCTTTAGTTAACCAAATGTATTATATACAATTTAATGAGTTTGTTTAGTTACAAACAACTATGATACTATCCTCACTATCAAGGTAAAACACATATCTGTCAGCTCACCCAAAATTGCATCCTTTTGTTTTACACTAGGGATACTTAACATGATATTACCTTCATGGATTTTGATATACCCATACTATATTAACAATAGGACTATGTCACATAGGAGATTTCTACAGCTTTAGTCAAGTGTAACTATAACCTAACCTGACAATGAACAATCCTCCAGCACTACCTTAAGCTTTAGTAATCGCTATTACACATTTCTCACATAAACATCACCACAATATTTGTAATCATGCAGTATTTGTTCTCCTGTGGCTGCTTTAATTTTACTTAGCAAAATAGTCTCTAGATTAATCCACATTGTTGCAAGTACCAGGATTTTCCCATTTTACGAGAGGTATAACAATTCCTTTACTGATTGATTGACTATTATGAGTTATTTCCATACCTTGGCTATTGTGAATAATGACACAGTGCATACTAGATCGGTGATAACCCTAAGCTCCCGTTTTCAATATGTACTTAAACATGGACTGTTGGAGCACTGTGGCAGTTCTGAATTAAAATTTCTGAGCGATTTCTCCACTACTCTCAATGGCTCCCGCCCTTTCTCAACAACAGGTCCCAATCTCATCTGCCTGTGGCATGAACTAAGAAGTGTTCTATTGCCCTCTATATTTTGAATTTAGCTTATTTGTTCTTTAAACATGGGATTTACCATTAAATATATCAAAAGCTAGAATTTTAATGGTAAAATGATTCTTAATTAGTTAATTTCTTTGACAGATTTGTTAAGCTCTTCAGATCTCTTAGCTCTTTCTGAGTTCATTTTAGTCAACTGTGCCTTTCAAGAGATATTTTCATTTATCTACATTATAGAAATCCCCAGCCTAATATTCAGAATAGTTTATTTTTTCTGTGACTCCAAGAGTTGTAGCAGGATCTATTACATTGTCTCCAACACTGAGTATTTGCGGGCACGTCTCTTTCCCTTTTCATCTTTGTTAAGTCTAGCTATAAGCTCAGCAAGTTTATTGCTCTTACTAGGAGCTGACATGTGCTTTGTATTTTTCCTGTATTGCTTATTTTCAATTTACTAATCCTTACTTTTCTTCATTTCTCTCATTTACATGGAGGGATCTGCCTAGTTGCTTAAAGTAGAATGGTGTTGAATTGAGGTTCTTCTTTTGAAGTTATTTCTGTTCAAGCACTGTGGTACGTGCATCTCAAATTTGCATATGTATTTTCATTATTATATGTAAATATCTCCTCTTATGATTTGGCTCATTATCTTTTTAGATGTAGACTAAAAGCCAGGCATGGCAGCTCAGGATTGTAATCCCAGCACATGAGAAGATAACCAGGAGAATCATTGGAAGTTCAAGGCCAGCTTTGGTTACATAGGAAATTCTAGGCTGGCCTGGATTATACTTAAGACTGTCTCAAAATAACAATAATCACAACAAACAAAAATACTATATAACAGCCAATATTTTTGGAATTTCCAGTTATCAGCTATCCTTTTGTTCCTTTAATTTCATTTTTCAAGAACATACATTACATGAGTCCCTTGCTGAGTATGCTGAAAGTATATGTTATGGCTCACAATCACTATAACATGAACTGGAGAAGAAAATGGGTTGTGGTAGTGTTGTGGCCAATGCTTTATAAATGTCAATTAGATTCAGCCGGTTGTGCTATCCGCCTTCTATCTCCTCAATGAAATTTTATTTACTAGTTCTGGTTCTATCAAGAACCAAATTAAAATAGCTAAAATATCCAATTCTGATGATAGCTTTGTCTATTTATCTTATCAGAATGTTTATTTTTCATGTATTTTTCAAGTTCTGTTAGGGACATATTTCCAGTCATTTTTTTTTTGGTGAATTGATTATTTTATCATTATTAAATGGCTAGCCTTAGTCTTGGTAATGCCACTCTTCCTAAAGACTACTTCATTTTATATTAATATGGGCATTCTGGCTTCCTCATGGTTATTGTTCAAACATTTCTCC